>NC_091122.1:145064454-145364454 GCF_040183065.1 Periplaneta americana
AATCTCCAACTCACCTGGCTGAGAACCCGAGAAGAGTTATTCTACAATGTACAAGGTTTGCTTTTTGGTATGAGGGGAACTATCTATTCACAATAGGCCTACTATAACTTTATTTAATAACTTTGGCCTCAACAAACAATATCTAATTTTATTTAAGTAATTGATTAACTAGCGGACTTACTCGTGTTAATTATGTAAGTTTGTGCGGCTTACAGCTGTTTCGGTGCTTCATCACACCATCCTCAGAGCCTACTAGATCTCGGCGTCATCTCGAACTTCTCTGCCTGTTATGTGGGTGCGTTTGATTGTTGAAAGGTGTTGAAAAGTGGAGTCAAATAGTGTGTGTGTGTACTGAAATTGATCTGTGTGTTGAGAATTTGATCGGGGTGTGTTTTAGTGTGTTTGTATATTTTGTATTGTTCTAGTGTGTTGAGTTTTTGGTTCTTGGGTTCAATTTCAGTACACACACACTATTTGACTCCACTTTTCAACACCTTTCAACAATCAAACGTACCCACATAACAGGCAGAGAAGTTCGAGATGACGCCGAGATCTAGTAGGCTCTGAGGATGGTGTGATGAAGCACCGAAACAGCTGTAAGCCATACAAAACTTACATAATTAACACGAGTAAGTCCGCCAGTTAATCAATTACTTATATTCAAGTGTTAAAAGTAGTGTACGCAAGATTCAAAATGGATAATTTTATTTGCTGAGAACATTATTGCTGATTTCATTGGAATTTTAAATCATCACACATATAAAAATATTTAAATTAAAAAAAAACAGCTTGTCATATAATGTAGACCTAAATACTAAACGAATATATATTTACTATATTTATTGTACTTACCATCTTATATGATTAACCAAGTCAGCTGTGTCTTAGGCAACTTGTTAAACACAAGCAGCTTCATTTATTTCTTTCTTTGAATCAATAAATGTTTTTCCTTCTTAATAAGAATGTGTAAATGAATGAATTTTCATTCAGATTACAAGCAGAAACTCGTATTCTGTTGTTACTCTGTTAATCTAGTATAGTTTTAAGTGCCTGTAAGATGGGTAATTTATATACTTTCGATTAATGATATTTGAGACTAATTTTCTTCATGTTAATAATGCCAGCCATTTTCCACTCCTTTAAATCCCGCATCCTCCTGGACCTTTAGTTTGCCATCCTCTTGCTACAGCTCCGATTCTTATTCATTTGCTATGGATTTTATAAAAAGAGTTCTTTATAGAGTGGCTGAATTAAAATAACTTAATCATCAGCATGTGTGTATATATATTTTTTATGACACGTGTATATGTGTGCGTGTATATTTATATATTTAATCTAATGGTGGGTACTTAATTGTTCGTCATTCATCCACATGAAGCCAGTTGTATAGACCAATTTACCAACAAAGTAGTTGCCCAGGGTGCACCATAGGAGGTTGATCTACGTTACACCCATGATAAGATGATGGGGATTTGTTGGGATGCCACAGGGGAACTTGAGCTCCTGGAGGAAACCCCTGTGTTACCTGATCCACAGGCTTGCCTAACACAAGTTATAAATCAGGGGTACACTGGGGATTGAACATGGATCTACAGAATTAGAAGTCCAACTCTGAAGCCACTAGACTACAGTAGGGGTTTTTAAAGCATATAATAAAGTAATAGAAGTGTATTGTCAATAATATGTCACTATCAAGTTCTAATAATATTGGTAATAGATATACCCATATTCTTTTGTATTCTGTGGAAATAAAGCAATTACTGTACCTATTTTGTTTTTAGATTAAAATATACAAAAATTCAATTAATGCCTTTTGCATTTTGTAGTTGTTTCGTAGCAAAATGTAGCAAATACTAATTTTTATTTTTAATTAATTTATCAATTTTTTAACATTCAAATTCTTATAGATTTATAATTATTGAGAATTAGAGCCAGTTATGAACTTTTTAATAAAAAATTAACCCCTAAATAAATTCTTTTATCATTCAATAAATCTGAATATAACATCTATTCTTATCACATACTATTGAACACGTAAGAAAATGTCGGTGATAATTAAAATAATTTGATATTATTTTTATTTAACTGCAATAACTTCATATACAAGCAACGGAAAACTATTTGTCAACAAAAAAACTCAATTGGAAAAATGATAAAGATTCATGGAGAGTAAAAGAAAAACTACAAAATAAATTGATTTTAACTAACATGATTTGAGGAAGAGGTGATTTGTTGGAAGTGTATGAGACAGGAATGGAAAGAATATGTTTTTAAGGTATAAATAAATACAGCACATTCATTTGTTCTATCTCTGAATTTTCAAATTGTTCTTTATATATACACATTATTTTAAATCTAACTGGGTGTACATAGACAAGTGATTGATATTATATTTCAATAGACTTATTAAATATGGCATTCATATGCCTGGAAAATGCAACAGGAATGCTGATGCCTTCATTTCAAATATATGTGCGCGTGGCTCGGTTCACATGTCTGCCATCTATTGTCCAGGGATGTATGACTGATTTAATCTTTTAATACCAGTCTATAATGTCTTTTTTTATATCTAACATTGCTACCAAACTATATAGAATTAATAATTATAACACTACCTAGTTTTGTACAAAATTCTACAAGTTGATTATAAACTATACACATTAATATTTCCGGTTACTGGCATGACTTGATGCCAACATTTTTAATTGTCCGTTACAGAGTAACTACATCTAACAAACATGAGTGGTAATACAAACGGACTCGTATCCCATGTTTCTGTTGTAGATGAAAATGGATAGCAATTCTCCTTTTAAATTATAGTAAATGCTCAGCAGAAGATTTGCTTTTCTGCCTTATACATATTTCAAATACAAAGGAAGTTAAGAGTGATGGAAGTTGCTGCTTAATGGGTGGATTGCAAAACAAGTATGATACTTAACACAGTCATTTCGGTTTAAATTTGACTCTTACAAAATGTTTAATACACAGCCCAGAAATTAATGGACTTGAAAGTAAAAAATATCATGATAATATGATTATTTATATTATTCAGAAACTAAATTATATACTGTCTGCCCACAAAAACTGTTATATATATAAAATGAGATTAAAATCGTAAAATGTATAAATAACAATGAATTTCAACAATGTAAAATTGAAACTACAATCATTAAACTGATAAATATTCTATACCAAATTTACAGAGAAACCAACCAACCAACTCCAATAAATTTATCTTCCTGAAGATAGTTTTGTTTCTCAGATTCCCATAAAATGGAGCAGTCTTTGTTTCAAGCATACAGTAACATTTTCCACAAGCTCAAAATTCTAAATTGAGAGCTATCTTTCGTGTTCTTTTTTAACTCTCCTTAGTTATGTTGGAACTCTACGAAGAAGAAAACGAAACAATGATATATAACGGCACATGTCCCATCTTCAGAAAAGAACCTAAAAGTGATATAAATAACTAGGAAATATTGTTGTAGTCTTACTAACTTATTTGTAATGAAGAACTGAGCTTATATTACCGTAAATAAGTTCTCTGTGATAATTATAATTACATTAATAAAAGTGATGGTCTGAATTCACTGTTATTTCTATTATGTATGTTTTATATAAAACACGCAAGGACAGAGAAAAATGTTCCCAGCATAAGATACTATTCTCAAAATCCAGAGCCTTTCTTTGTGAAAATATCGAACAAGCAGAAGTCTTCTTGTATGTTTAGGTTATTTATACAGTTTGTTTCAGAATTTAAGGTCAAATGTAAGATTGGAATATACACACTAGTATAAACAGAAAAGTTTCAGTTAACACAAGTCCACAAATTAACGATTATTGAGATATTGCACATATAATGTTAAGATTCGCCAGTCTTGTCTGCTTAGACACATTCTCATTTCGTTTATTTTCTCTTTTTACAGTGGTGTGAGACTAAATAGCAGGCATGTTGCTTGTCAGAAGATATTTTAGATCAGTGATGGCCAAGAGATCGATTACTGTCTACTAGTTAACTGTCAAGCCATGAATTATAGCCTGTGGTAACCCTCAACCCAAAAAGGTTGGCCATCCCTGGTTGATGTAGTACTGTTGTTAAAATGGAATGACATCATGGCAACAAGGTCGAGGTGGGCTTGAACCTTGGCCTCCCAGATCACCTGACTCCAATTTGTTATGTTTGTGTCTGCAGCCATGTGAAGCTCATAATGTGGAGTTTGTCTCGACACAGTTGCAGAAATGGAGCATTGGCCTGAAAGTGTTGGTCAACACCTAATGTTCGAAAGAATTCAAAACTCAATGCAGAGAAGAGTACAAAATTTCAAAATTTCGTACAGATGTTGGGACATCATTTTTAAACACCTTTTTAACTCTTGTAGCATATAACATCTTGATTGTCACAACACTAAAACTGAAATACCTTATGTTTAATAAAATCATTTTTACAATTTTTGTTTGTTTCTGCACTAGTCCTTCCCTAGTCAATTGTGTACCTTAACATAAAATTTGTAATATCTTGCAAACAGTTGATTTGTGGACCCATCTGAGCTGATGTTTTCTTCTTATGTTAGTATGTATGTTTCATCCTTACAGTTTTAATCATCACTTCTGAGACATTCTGTATAAACATCTTGTATGTCCATTGTGTCCGTCCTCCTTTCCAATTAATATTTTACACGAAGATTATTACATTATTTCCTTGTAAATGAATGATTCATGACTAACGTGTAAAACTTGAGGAGGTGATTCCGCAGGTTACTATTTTGTAAGTATAGTTTCTATAAACATACGGTTTGCAACAGTTGCAGAGTTATTGTTGTCCTCTGTCATTGTAATCTGTCCCTATTTTGAACATTACAAAATAATGCAAAAGACATCTAATGAAGTACTAGTAGGTACTCTCTTGGAAAAGAAAAGATTACATTCTCGAAAGAACAATCATTTGCTACGAAACATGCCTCACATCTTCGGAATATGTTCCTAGAAATATATTTGTTTGCTATTAATTTTCGGATCCTCGTGATCATCCTTAATTAAGGCCGGACGAGTTATTTCTCTCTCTCTCTCTCTCTCTCTACTGGGTGTTCAGTTCAAAATGTGTCATGGTTCGCTGTATGCCGTCATGTGGCTAGCCGATGAGCCTAGAGAATTCAATCTTCCTACACTTCCACAGAGGTGTATAATCTAAGAGGCAGAGAAGTTGCCTAGCAAGTACGGCGTTCATTCTGAAGAGTACGTACCGATACGTACGGTAACGCCGGTAGTGGCAGGAATGTGAACTGTTTGAAAATACGTACTGTCGGGATATGGGGAGAGGGTTAAGACGATTACTTACGTATTTGTTGACATTAACTTCGATGGTCAACATGGACATGGAGCATTTGATTTGTGTTGTGGAATGTTACCGTACGCAACCGATGATAACAAATACCCTGCGTACGACTTGCCGGCGCAAAACACAGTTCGAAAGAGGTTATGGTAGCACACAGACCGTACAGACCGCCATCTGTTGCTACAATGTTCAAGTTATACCGTACACGTTCTCAAGTTCAGATTGAAGAACGCCTTAAATAATAGGCAACTTCTCTAACATATAAGCTGAAACTCGCTTCAAATCGGTGACCCAACAACAGTGACGTCATGACATACTTTGAAATGAACACCCAGTATAATTTTTAAGTCCAATGATGCATTATGATTTTTAAATTTCCCAATTTGCTAGAACTAAAATTTTGCAATCATCAAATACTGAATTAAGATATTTTTCAGTCCACGCCTGTGGAGTAACGGTCAGCGCATCTGGCTGTGAAACCAGGTGGCCCGGGTTCGAATCCCGGTCGGGGCAAGTTACCTGGTTGAGGTTTTTTCCGGGGTTTTCCCTCAACCCAATACGAGCAAATGCTGGGTAACTTTCGGTGCTGGATCCCAGACTCATTTCACCGGCATTATCACCTTCATTTCATTCAGACGCTAAATAACCTAGATGTTGATACAGCGTCGTAAAATAACCCAATAAAAAAAATAAAAATATTTTTCAAATATGATGTCTGTATTATATCGTACAAGACAAAATTTGCTCCCATAACAATTACAGGTTGGTAATGTCGGAAAAAGAGAGGCAATTAAGGCTCAGTAATTCCCTCTCAGAAGATATAGGGCCTTGACAGAGTAACTGTGAAATTGAAAAGAGTCGTACTGTACATGTTTTAAAATGGAATTTTAGTTTACATTGACCCTTATGATAATTATTCGATCAATAAGCTATAAATAATCACGTTTTTAGATGTATTAATATTTTAATGTCATTTTTAATTTCTGTTTTGTGAACCAACATTTCGAAAAGTGATAATGCAAATAATGCGTCTCCCCTCCTATTGCCAATGTCCTAAGCCATTATCTAATTCCCTTGCTTTTGAATATTAGCCTGCCAAATTTTTTGCTTTTCTGAATCAAGTTTATTGCATTGCAGAATTAAATCTTTCTCATAGTTACGTTGAATCTATATATAATACCTCCCCCATTTATTAATAAAAAAATATGACTAGAACCAAGTCTGACTTGAATTTCAATTTATAAGCACTACTCTACCACCAAAGTAAATCAGGTTTGTTTTCGATTATTGTTTCTCTGGTAAGTTGTTTTGATGTATGGGATACTGGAAAAAACATAAGAATAACCAAACAATAACTATTTTACTAAAGATACACTTGTTTTTTAATTTTCCACGGACAAACAAAGGAACAACCATTCAAATGATAGATGATGATGTTTTCGATTATATATTTTCTTTAGATGTTTGTTTTTATACATTACTACTGCATTTCTTTCCCTCTTTCTTCACATAAGTACAATGAAACAGGAAAATGTTATTAGTGTTATTTCCACATTTTCTTCCTCTTTATATGTTTGAAAATTATTTTTTACTATATACAGTATATTTCAGACCAAAACTCTTCCTTCACTTACTGGACGTAATACAATTTTAATTAAACTTCACGAAATTATGCCTTAATATATTACCCAAAAGTATGGAACACTTCGTGTTTTTTTTTAAGTTACTACTTGAATTGCAATCCACCTTTTTGATAATACGAGGCCCTTATAAAGTACGAGTTTTACAAGTCAGTTTCCCTAATTCTATCACGTCTCTGCAAGTGCTATGAATTATTATACATGTGACAGAGTATTTCAAACACTAAACAATAATGTATATTTGTGTTCTCCAAATGTTTAATACACACCCAAGTTTTCACAACAGCAGTGGCTTGTAGGGGCCAGAGTTTTGTTCTTAGTATTGATTCTCTTCAACACTAATACCTTTCAGTAGTAAAACACTGATTTATGGTTTCTGAATTTTAAATAAAAATAACACACATTTTAATGTAAGTGTATCCAAAACAGCACCTGTTATTATTTAAACCGGAATATATTTTTTTATGCATATGTAACTCTGACCTCCACTTCTCTGAAACTTGTAGGCCACCAATGCTTCATAGTAAGTGTTGCATTTTAACAATAAATATTAACTGCAAGAACATCTCTACTTTTGAGTATTAACACAATTATTCCAGCATCATCTCGAGGCTATCAATATTCTGAAAATTAATTCAATCACTGTACAAGATAGACAATATGTTCATAATTGAAGTACAGAATGTAAGACATTAAAGTGTAATGTCGTGTACACTATTTTGTCCAGTGGCAAAGTAATAGGCTGAGACAGCTTCAGTGTCTGTACCATATTCTACAGTATAGGTATAATAGACATGGAGGGCCTAGCCTGACCAGCCAACACTGGCCTCACGTCCATATCCATCAGCAAAGGTGAATGATCATCCAACTACTACAGGGGTGTTATAGCTGGTTTTCAAAACCAGATTTCGCTATACAGCATAGCTCCCCAAATTCATCACGATGCTGGGTGGGCACCGGTCCATATCTTGGCCGAAATTTCATGAGAAAATTCCTTACCCATGAGACCTCGAACCAACACTCTTTCCATTACGTGATCCTAGTCCTGATACTTATGATGCAGGAGAGGTAACAGACATACATTTTAATAATCAATGATGAAGGTCAAGATGATGGTAATGATGATGATTGAAAACATTTTATGTTTATGAGTTTTTATTATTACATAATGCTTGATAAGGAATTTTATCCATTTTTTCACCTAGATGCCAGACTTTGTACCATTTATATGTGATGTGATTTGTTAATACCATATGTAAACGAATACTCTGCGTGATTGAATAATCGCGCATCCTAGTTTTAGGAGAGAAAATTAAAAGGTGTTTGAGGTGAAGCAGTACCAACCTTACGCGCATCCCAGTTTTTCCCCACTAAATTTCGGAAAAAATATGCGTGGAGTATTTGCGTATATATGGTATTTTTCTTGAATTTTGAGTGGATTTCGAAATACGTCCATATTAGTAGTAGTAATAATAATAATAATAATAATAATAATAATAATAATAATAATAATAATAATAATAATAATAATAATAATAATAATAATAAATTATCTTCTTTAAATTTAGTGTACTTAGGTTGCAGTCTCCCTTTACGATCAGTTTAATGTGACATGAGGTACTAAATTGCAGCTTCAACATTCCCCCCCCCCACCAATACTTCATCACTTGCTTAACCCTTTCATTCACTACGTCCTTTACAGAGGACAGCAACTTCAGCAATGCCGCTTCAGGGACGATGAATTATTGAGAGCAAGCCACATTTATGCTATCCTCTCCAGAGACATAGTTCTCTGACTAACCGCAAGATGTTGCCAACGGATGGTTTCAAACTCGCATGGCCATTTTGATGAGAATAAAACACTTTGAGTCGCGAATTATTTTTTGTTTAGAAAAGTGTAATTGTTCTTGACTTCTTTTAAGTTTTTGTGAATTGTCCACAGTCTCATTTTTACAGCATAATGCCTGGACTTCCAGATCTGAATTGTCCACTTGAGAGGACAAGATGAGTGAAAGGACCTCATCGTGTCAGCACTGGGACAAAAAGAAAAAGGAGTTTGTCAAATAAATTTGTGTATAACAAGAAAAAACAACTGTTTTCAGTAATTTCACATAAAAATTAAAAAATCTGCTGTTTCATTTCAAATAAAATTTATAATTTTAGTGAAATGATTCAAAATGGTTGCTCTTCATGACACCTTTCAAAATGGATTCTGTTAAAAATACATAATTTCAGTGAAAAACATTCAAAATGGTTACTCTTTATAACATTTGTTGTAGTCTCTTCAATAACAAATGCAGCTAAATAAATGAATGAGATCTGTTTAGTCACCTTGTCCTCTCAAGTGAATAGTTCATATCTGAAAATCCAGGCATCATGCTGTAAAAATGAGACTGTGGGCAATTCACAAAAACTTAAAAGGAATCAAGAACAAACAATTAGACTTTCCTAAATAAAAAGCATAATTCATGACTCGATGGGTTAAACTGAGTGATTTTCTAGCTGTTAGGTTTACTTCACTGCTGGCAACACTTCCTCGAATACACATATGTTACAGATATCAGGATAGTTAGTCATTTTGTAACTATTAAGATTAGCACAATTTGAGATATTTATCAGGCGAGGCAAGCTACTCTAATTTCACCAATTTTATTCAGATACCACATTGTGTGTATATTTTATATCGCGACTGCTATTGTAACATAACATAATATATTACGGAAATATAATTATTATTGTTATTACACTACATAATATGACTGTTTAGTAACATTCGTGCTTCAAGTTCAAGGTTCATAACATTGAAGTGCCAGACATCTTTAATCTTTGGTTACCTCACCATACCAGCTTGTCTGTAGTTTCGTACCCAGAGTTTCACTATGTTTTGGTATCCATCCACTGCACATGAATTTCTGTAAGTAATGACCTAAAGAGATTCTGTTTTTTATAATATTTTAGCCATCGGCATAGTTCAAATTGGTAGGTGTGTTTGCCTGCTGATCCAGAGCTGCACTCATTTGATTCCAGCTTGGGCCAATTACTTGGTTGGATTTTTCCATGTTTTCTCCAACTGTAAGGCGAATGTGAGATAAGGTCTCATCTTGCTATCAACAATCTCAATGATACTAAATAACTTAGCACTTGTTACAGCATCATTTATATAATGTTCAAGGATGTTTCATTTGATCAGTGGTCTGAATTTCTGACCTGTATTTGTTTTCCCATTAAATAAGTCTATTAATGTACTACCACTTCCTGAGCTTCCTTTATCAAATTAACTTCTATCTGTAAAAATTATTTTCGCCTCAATTGGTATATTGTTTATTATTTCTCTTGTTAACATTTTAAGTAGCAGATAGTTATGTGTGCGGTTACCCAGTAGAACTTAATCTACATAGACCTTTCTGCCATAATGACAACACTTCAAGAGTGTGAATTTCTAGTTTTAATACACGTTTTCCAAGGGGATAAGCAAGGAATACATAAAAAATCTACAATTCTTAAGAGTAAATGACAATTAAGACTGTAATGGTGGTGATAATGATTATAATGACAACTATAGAGACAAATAAAAATATGAAAGAGGAAGGGGATGAATCCAGATTACTCTTTCAAACAGTCACAGAAAAGAAAAACCTTATCTGTAATTAAAATATTCTACTGTCGTTGCATAACTTATTGACCAAAACTATATGTAATTCATTGGAATACACGTTTATGGAAAAAAGATATTTGTTACTGTACAATGAGATCATCTTTAACTATTCTATTAAATGCCTTGCTTACTTTGCCACTGTAATAAATTATAAACTATTATAATGCTGAATATAAATCTTCTCTAATTACATAATTCGCGCTTAAAATGAATTTCTATAACATTCAGAAAATCTTACCCGTAAACAACAACATAGTAATACATAAGTATAGTCATAACATAATTTAGATGCCTTCAAATTTTGCACTTTCGTTACACTGCATGAAAATGTTCTGGGTAATGGGAAAATTATTATTTCAACTGTAAATATAGGCTACCTACAAATTGGTATAGACATAAAAACACGAAAGAAAGTGTCTTAAATTACTTACATAGTACATTTCACTATTCTGAAGACTGGCTAAGAAGAAACGTCCTACTGAAGATGCACTAGAAGAAATAGTGAACAGGGAAAAGTTCGGAACAGAAGAAGATATCATATGATAGAGATATACGGATTTTTTTTTACTACTGGCAGGTACTTAACTGTTCGTCATTCACCCAAATAAAGCCAGTTGTGTAGACCAATTTACTGATGGAGTTGTTGTCCAGGGTCACAGGAAGCTGATCTATGCTACACACGTGATGAGATGAGATAATGATGGAAATTTATTGGGATGTCACATAGGAACCAGAACTCCCGGATAAAACCCCTGTGTTAACTGGACCATAGGCTTGTCCAATAGAAGTTATAAATCGGGGGTATGTCAGCGATAGAACCAGGGTTCACAGGATTATAAGTCTAGCACTCTAGCCACTAGACCACCATGGCAGCTATATATAGATCATATGCAGACTAAAAGAAAAGTAACAAAAAAGCGGGAATATTTGATTATGCTGGGTTTGCAGTGAAGGACTTGCCCTTGGACATAAAACTACGAAAAAAAATGTGTGTCTATATGTGTGCATGTGTGTGTATGTCATTTGGTTAATACCACGTAACCTATATAGTTTTGTAAAGATTGGAAATAAAAATTATTTTGATATTGATAGACAGCTTGTTTAATTTACGTAAATCAAAACTGTACCTTCAGTATCAACAATTATTATACCTTTCTTACTTACTTACTTACAAATAGCTTTTAAGGAACCCACAGGTTCATTGCCGCCCTCACATAAGCCTGCCATCGGTCCCTATCCTGTGCAAGATTAATCCAGTCACTATCATCATATCCCACCTCCCTCAAATCCATTTTAATGTTATCCTCCCATCTACGTCTCGGCCTCCCCTAAGGTCTTTTTCCCTTCGGCCTCCCAACTAACACTCTATATATATTTCTGGATTTGCCCATACGTGCTACATGCCCTGCCCATCTCAAACATCTGGATTTAATGTTCCTAATTATGTCAGGTGAAGAATACAATGCGTGCAGTTCCACATTGTGTAACTTTCTCCATTCCCCTGTAACTTCATCCCTCTTAGCCCCAAATATTTTTCTAAGAAACTTATTCCCAAATACCCTTAATCTCTGTTCCTCTCTCAAACTGAGAGTCAAAGTTTCACAACCATACAGAACAACCAGTAATTATACTGTAATTGTTTTATAAATTCTAACTTTAAGATTTTTTTGACAGCAGACTAGATGACAAAAGCTTCTCAACTGAATAATAACAGGCATTTCCCATATTTATTCTGCGTTTAATTTCCTCCCAAGTATCATTCATGTTTGTTACTGTTGCTCCAAGATATTTGAATTTTTTCACCTTTTTGAAGGATAAATCTCCAATTTTTATATTTCTGTTTCGTACAATATTCTGGTCAAGAGACATAATCATATACTTTGGTTTTTCGGGATTTACTTCCAAACCTACACAATTATTATACGAGTAATTCAAAATCTTAAACTGGTTTCTGTAATTAAAATAGCTTTTCAGCATGTACTTTCCACCATTACTTTACCATAAATTAAGTTTGCTGCTGACTTAACACCAGACAGTAATTAATGTTAGTTTATTCAAATATGCCATATATTATGGCAGAAATAAAATTGAGAACTTAAGAAATCAAAACTTTTTTTTATTGAAATATTCATATCTTTAAAATCACTAAAAAATTCCTTTAAAATATAAGTATCGAATGGCTTCATTATTGAAAGTGATTAACCTACTTTTGTGTAAAAATTAATCTGCGATATTTAAGTGTTCCAGTTGGTAGTCAGTGGAGCAACTGGTTACGGATTGAAAGGTCTTGGGTTTTTGGCGAGATTTTTCTAGATGCCAAAACTTCCAGAAATAGCCCTTGGTGATGATCACAGAACTTCATTCTAGTGCATGGAAGCATGGAGTTCTAATTTCTTATTTCTTCATGGCATCTAAAGGGAGACCTTTTACTATTTGTAAACACAACAAAGCTTAAGAGTTACGTTAACCATTCACAAATTCCTAACCATAAACTACATTTTGTAATTGTCGACATTTATGGTTATGGCTCATAATACCAGTAGGTGAAAATGGAAAGTTAATTAATACAATAAGGCACATAATATGAAAAAAGCAAATTTTTGGTATCACAGAGTGACAAATTATGTCAAACACATCTCATAAGTATGAAGGACAGAATATATTCGTGATTTGTAATTGCTATTCTCTCTTTGTCATTAGGTATAAAAGAGACACTAAGTCTCTTACTTCAAAATTACAAACTTCCATTCACTCTATGGCCAGTCAACTAGTTGTTCAGAATATCAAGTTAAGACGTCAGTGCTTTATACTTATTAAAATTAGGCACGTATTTGTTTGCACTTTGTTAAGTAGAAACAAAATGAAGCTGCACTCTCATGTTCAAGGAGAGGATAACAGTAACAGTATATTTATTTATTCCGATCTAAACGATGAATATTCTGAATGAAATAGATTTGCACTTAAGCTACCAGAAGAATGGCATACCGGTACATAGCAGAAAGACGTTGATATTCTAAATGTTTAGCAACAAAAGCTTGATTTATATTCAGCATTACATCGTTAACTTAAGTCTGTTCATATAAATAATGTACCTTCTTCTACTTTATCCCTACATTTAAAATTTTTAAAACATATTCAACTTGACAAACAAGACAGAATTATGAACACTGACTTCTTCCACTCATACTTTCAAAGCATGCAATAGTACCAACTTAACTGTCCAATGCTAGGAACTGATGCTTCACTGGCTGAGCCCTTGTCGTTTCTCTTCTTCCAACATGGCATCCAATTCATCTGTTAGGTTAGCAAGCATGTTCCCGATATCATTCAACACATCAGCTGGTTCCTGACCTGCGGCTCTGTAACAGATTAAATTAAACCTAAGTTAAATGTTGTGCATTACAATAAAGGAGAGGCAAAAAAGTTTAAGTACCAACTTTCTATATCAGAGACCTAATCTGTGCTTCAGTGGCTGATCATGATAATATCTTTGAAAAATATTGGAGTGCAAGAGGTCAAATGACTTTATTGTCAAACGCCTGGCATTAGAAAACAACAACAACATATCAGAGACCTAGTTTCAGATCCCAGCACATCCAACTGTACTGTTTTGGGGTACAATTTTTCAAAGTACACCTGATTCCCCTGTAGTCAATTCATAAAATCTCCATTTTTATCTCACAATTACTCTATCAAGCATGATATTTTCCTTGCATCTGTCATAATGTTTAGTAGCAATGTTAACAAAATGCTTAGAGCATCTTCTAAGATATAGTACCACAAGGAATGTAGTCATGCCAGGGTGCCGCCCAGTTATTTTTTTCTGCAACCTGGCAGCGCCCCACTTCTTTATTTTTACTTCTTAAAGTAATAATAGTCTTACTTTCCTTTTACTCAACTGTGTATTTTATAAGTATGGGTTCATAGTAAACAGAAGCCGCATTACCGGTACTAATAAATAATAATAATAATAATAATAATAATAATAATAATAATAATAATAATAATAATAATAGATTATTTACTACACTTAATTAAGCTTACATAAAATATCCTACTCTCTTATTCGACTCTTCACCTGAGCATTTAAGCTGCATACAATTACAATACCTTACCCTTTTCTTAAGACACTTCTGAAACAATTTCCCTCAATCGACTGTAATAAAATTCTGGAAATATTTGCTGGTCATCTTATTTTTTTTTCGTGCATTGAAGTCTCTGTGACTGTGATTCGATCACAATAGGTGTTAAACGGAAAGCTCTTGTTCTGTTATGTTATTCAGTATAAATTCATATTTAAATTGTCTTGAAAATGCGATTATTCTTTGTCAGGGTTCAGGTACTAGGAAAACAACTATAAAATACTTTTTTTCTCTCAAAATAATTAAGTACATACCGCTATTGTAAATGTAGTTGACGTACTACATAATGGGGTATGTACTACTGTACATGAAAGTTGTAATTAAAAAAGAAAATGATAATAGATACCATATATAAGTCAAAATTAAACTAACCACCTAATAAGTAGTGCCTGTAAATATGCTGTTTATGCACGGTTCTTTGAATAGCATGTTGTCGGGGTTTAACATAATAACAGTAATAATAATAATAATAATAATAATAATAATAATAATAATAATAATAATAATAATAATAAACTTATTGCGATGCACCCTGGTACTATTTTATTTACAACTACACTCCTGACTACTACTCTTTTATGTGTCCGATGATAATCAATTATAAATATAGTAGTAGTAATAGTAATAAAATGGTAATATTAGCAGCAACAGCAGTTAGTAGACTGTTGTTTATGATTATGATTATTATTATGATGATGATGATGATGATGATGCTGATGATGATGATGATGAAGAAGAAGAAGAAGAAGAAGACGAAGAAGAAAAAGAAGAAGGTAGAAGAGGAAGAGGAGAAGAAGAATAATAATAAGAAGAATAAGAAGAGTTTTTTCAATGCTTATTTGTGGCTAAAATGTAATTCGTGGTTATTGTAACAGCTTTTGAACTAAACTATTGATATATACAAAATAAAACATATCACAGGAATCATAAGCTAGAAATCAAGGGAAACCTTTTATTTAGAAATGTATGCTTCATTTAGTCTCGGAAAGGCATACCAATACAAAAATACATAAACCGTGAAAGTAAATTTACAATGGAAGCTTCAATGCTTTAATTTAAAAATCTGACCACTTAGTACTGACTATTACCTTGTTATCATAGCTACGCAAATATTGCATACTTCGGTTAGTGTGCTAGTTATCTTTATTAATTATCTTCTGGCACATATTATACTTCTATAGTGACTTCGAAAAATTAAAAATTATACTACTGTAATAAAACGTCAATGGTTTAATATTCAAAGGGAAAATACACACATTTTTATTTCATATGTGACACGTTTTCTAACACACTAGAACCTCTGTAACACACTTGAACACTTGAATTCCAAAATGTTAAATTAATTTATAAATTTTAATTATAATTTTCTTTTTTGTTCAAAATAAATACCTCTCTCTCAATGCCTTCTGACTAGCTGCAAGATCACCTGGAGAATGCTGGACTCTTTTTGGAGGCACATAATCTGGAACAAAATAAATTCCTGTTACCAATTTGAAATTAAATTAGTTATAGTAAATACACCGTATCATAAAAGTCATAGTGGGGTCTCAAAGAATTATATTTTCTGAATGAATAGATGTAGAAATGTAATATTGATGCCAGATGAAAATAAAACTTTTTCGTCTGTAAGTTTGAGGCACTGAAGGAAATAAAAGACTGTAACAATCGAATTTATTTATTTATTTACTAGCACTTCCTCAAATTAGAGGCTGGCATTAGACAAAGCATACAAAACAATACAAGTGTATAATGCGATTTTATCATTCCACTGGGTTTCCCCCCCTCCCCCAAAATTTAGCAATTGTTGTAATAATGAATAAAACATAATGAAAATAAAGGAGATATCACGTTAATAATACAGACGTCGCCTACCATCTAAATAGACCTCTTCCAATGTAACAGTCTTACCAGACCTCGCCTATCCTACTCCTCTCTCTCTGTACTTCATGTCACAACAGAATCACTCTCCTGTAGTACAGACCTTGTAATAAGACGCAAGCAAGTTACAAGCCTGGTTCACAGTACAGCGTATGCATTTTTACAAATAAATTAAAAACTAATGATAATAAAATGGTCTCATGGTCATATAACATTTTTGCTCAAAATTGCCTATGGAACTGATTCCTGAAGTACGGGTCATACTTCGTATATCAAATATTTAATTAACACAACACTATACCAATAAATTATTTTACTTCATGCAAAGAAACCTGCAATGTGACAACAAACCTGTTTTTGGATAGTCCATGGTGGTTAGGGTGGGATGCGGGCGAACAGCTCGCTGCTTGATAGTTCCAGCATTCTCATTGGCAAATGGCAGTGAATCCGATTCTGTACTCGAACTTGACTGTAAACAAAGATAACGTTAAAATATCAGTATTCAACTTCAAAACCTGAAGAGTTGATGATATACAAAATAGTTGCTGTATAGTTTAGTAACAAATAATTCTTAGCCAATTGGGGGAGGGGGAGGAAGTAAACAAACAAGACAATTTTCTAATCAAGTTACAGTACTTAACACAAGTACTTTGAACTGTATGAATAAGATCTTACATTTGAAGAATAGTTAGAAGTTTCGTTTAAATCATTACTCAAATTCTTTTATTACCTGACTAAATTTAAATGCTTTTGATTTATAGGTTTGTTTCTAATGCCTGCAGATGTGTTCAAGTAAGATCTCCCTGGGCTGTTATACTTTTTTCGCAGAGTAGAATTCCATTTCTGGGATAGAAGCATTTGTAAGGCACAATTCAACAAGTTATGACAAGATGTTTTGTTTGTTAAGAGATTTTAGATTTTCACAGTAATTCGGTTGTTGGAATGCATTTGAGATTATCAACCGTGTTTTGAGTATAACATTCTTCAATATTTTCGACCCAGTAGATGTCAGTTTTTTTTTTTTTTTTTTTTTTTTACAATGACACCATGGCTCATAGATATCATTAGTGCTGAGAAGTATAGACCACTTAGTTCGTCAGAAACAATCCAGAGTATACCACAAGTGGTGGGTCTACGTTACACTCTTAATGAATGAATATACAGAGTGTTTCAAAAATACGGGGCATAATTTCAGGTATGTATTTCCCACATGTAGACAATCAAAATAGTTCATTACAACATGTGTCCGGAAATGCTTCATTTCCGAGTTATGGCCTTCACAACATTGAAATTCACTGGAACGTGTTTCTTTCCGCAGGTCGTTGTCATTACAGAAGATGTTCAAAATGTCCACCTCCTGCTTCAATACAGACCTCACATCGATGTCTCATTGACCTGCGAACACGATCCCAAACTCCAGGAGTATTGCGTATGTCCTCAGAACATGCCACAATTCGATTCCGAAGAGATTCCAAATCAGGCACCGGAGACGAATAAACCAATGATTTTAAATGGCCCCACAAGTAGAAATCGAGAGGGTTCAGATCAGGTGAGCGTGGAGGCCAAGCAATTGGGCCACCTCTACCTATCCATCGATCAGGAAACCTTCGATCCAAGTACCGGCGAGGCGTACGACTGAAGTTTGCAGGAGCGCCATCATGCAAGAAGTGAATGTGTTGATAATTGATCAGTGGAGTGTCTTCTAAAACATGAGATATGGTTCCGGTGAATTTCAAAATTGTGAAGGCCATAACTCGGAAATAAAGCATTTCTAGATACATGTTGTAATGAACTATTTTGATTGTCTACATGTGGGAAATACATACCTGAAATTATGCCCCGTATTTTTTAAACACCCTGTATAGAGGAGAATTGTTGCAGCTCTCTAATTCAGGAGTAGAGTTCTTTCATGTGTCGTAAATCTATGATATGTGACTCGTTTTACTTTCTTTTCATTGTCAGCTTTGTCTGAACTAGTCAATCTTAAATCTACTAGTCAGCTGAAGGACAATATTAAATTATGTTTCATTTGAGAAATACTCTGTATGCGAAAATAGTGTTAAATAGTATGCATTGATTCTCCTACAGACAAAAGTTTAAAATTTATCCATTAAAATTATGTTTCACAATAATTATATGTAAGTTACACTGTGTTTCAAAATTGCAGTGAAACTTTCATATGGGTATTATTATGTTTACAATATTACTTCGTCTTCAAAAAACTAAATTTTAATATTGCTTACAAAACTAACAACTCTATCGGTAAAATTTTGTTCAATAAATTTGATACTACAGTGAAATTTGTGTAATTCGAACGTTTTTAATTCGAATTATTGTTTATTTCGAAGTTTTCCTTTGTCCCCTTGAATTTCCTATGGAAACAGTGCATAAATATCGTCTTTTATTCGAACATAATTTTGTTTCATTCGAAGAAAAAAAACCCAGAATGGACATGAGTTTTACAGTGAAATGTGGCAAAGGCGGAACGAGCCAGTACTGTAACAAATTGACCTGACCATAGGGGTTGGAGGCTGGAACCGGGAATGCATTGTATCTCCTTTTCGGAGAAAGTGGTCCCAGTGCGGTTTGACATCCCTTGGAGTGTCATTCACCTCGAAAGTACAGTTACCGTACTCAGTTAAAACGGTCACTGTGCATTGCTTTTCACAAACTCCGAAACCCCGATCTTTCACTTCCGAGAGCTAAGAAGATTCATTGAGGGACACCAAAATGTGCATGGTTCTCTGTTTGATGCATTAAATAAACTGAAGGACTTTACAGTAACCCAGCAAATCAATAAAAAGAAGCAGACTAAAATCACATCCTACTTAACAAAGGCCTAGTAAGGTATGTTTTTTTAACTACTGTATGTGTTGTGCATAAATGTTTACTAATTACTGTACCGTACTGTATTTATGTAATAGGCCTATCATTATACAGCACTATATTTTCTTGTATTATAATACCCTGTTGTCTTGAAATGTTATAGTAATACATAGTACATACAGTACACTTGTAGTTTGCCTTCTGCAGTACCATTTTTTTAATTCGAATTTTTCCATAATTCGAATTTTTTCTTATGTCCTTCAGATTCGAATTACACAAGTTTCACTGTAGTAATTTTGACAAATTTAGTTCTTCAGGTGTGTACAAATTAAATTGTTAGTTTCCAGATTGTGATGCCACATACATAGATCAAACGGGCCGGAATTTCAATATAAGATACAAAAGAACATAGAAACATCTCTCATGAAATTTCTCATTCTGCTTTCAGTGAACATATATACAATAACCAACATTATTTTACAGATATTAACTCAGATATGGAAATTTTACATACTAATAGGAAAGGTAAATTACTAAACATTTTAGAATCTATTGAAATACACAAAGATAAATCCATCAACTGTCATAATTTAAATGAAAAAGCAATTTATGAAAAAAACATTCTTTTTGATCTTTATATTACTTCCGATTTGAATAGAAAAAGATTAACGTAGTATCAGTCAATGTAATTTCTGTCCTTTCCCTCATCTCAGTCAGTCTCCTTTAAGCCACGCTACAACGCGGTCGATCACCTGAACCAGCCGGTGAGTCTTTCATACAAATCATAACTTTGTCTATTCTTCTTTCATTTATTTTCTTGTACTTTTTTAAACACGATATATGTTAACCTTTTATTATAAGATTGTATACACATCATGTGATGTTAATTATTTTAAATTGTCAGTTTTATCCATATTTTAACTTTATCCTACTTTTTACATTCTTTTTATAGAAGACATACTGGTCATAAATTTCTTAACTTTTCCAGCCTTTGTAAGAATTAAAGATTATTATTCAGACATTGCACTTTTCTGTATATCATTTTTAAATATAATATACATAAGTCTCATTATATTTATTCTCCTTTTGCAGTCGTGGTAAAGTCACTGAGGATGGAGAGGCAGTCTCCGAAACATGTCTGAATTTTAGTAATATTAATAATTATTTTATTTGAATAGTGTTCATACAACTGTGATATACAGTATATTTTGTACATTTCTTAGAATCCCTTGTTAGAGGGCATACATCAACATGATATTCAAATTCTTGCAACACTCTCTTCAACATAAGCTATCTCTGTTTATGGATCCAATCGCAGCACTGAACCAATGTCTTACTAACTTACTTCTTCAAAGTCTTGTGGTAGAAGTGACACATGAACTGTATCCTTCACATACCCCCAAAGAAAGAAGACACAAGGTGTCAAGTCTGGTGACCTGGTAGGCCAAGAGTGACAGATGAGAACATTGGTGGTAGCATGTCCAATCCAATGATGTGTTAGATGGTCAATTCAGAAATGTCTATGAAACAACCTTCGTTACCATTATTACTGAATTTGTTTTCGCAAATTGCAGAACGCAAAACAATTTATAATATGGAATTTCCATTTTTCAACTATGTCTCTTATGGTGATGGAAATAATATGTTTTCCGCAATTTAAACTTGGGGATGTTCACTATCAAATTACGTGTATGTTAATTTCTCATTAATTATATTTTTACAGTACTGGTACTTAATAATAATCATATGAAATAATTACCATTATTTCAAAACAGGGCGTATTAAACTGCGAAAATTTGTGTGTACAGAATAAATGTTGAGAATGTATATGACAACATTTGAAAGTTAAGACATGTTTCTCTGTGTCCAATGGTGAATTAACTTTTTCAGTCTGACTTCAATAAAAATATGAAAAACAATGCATTAAGCGCACTGTTAATAGTACACCATTATAGAAGCAATATATACTTTAAATTAATCACATTCAATTGCAAATTAAGGATAAAGTCACAATAATTGAAGTTTGATAGCATTGTTAAAACATGATGCACACTTAGTATTATGAAAATGATGACCAGAAGAATAATATAGTTTAGAATCAAGTGCAAGAAGCCATTTAAAAATTTGTTTTCGCATTTGTGGACCACTAGACACTGGTATCCTTGTCTTTTAATAATTATTTCCACGGTTCTAATTTAATAATACAATCAAACAGCAAGACTCATATTCCTCATTTTGTGTGTTTAGCTCAAGCAGGTGTTAAGATACAAGACTCATTCTTCTTGCCAGAAGACATTATGTCAACAACATTAATACTGTATACCGGTACTTTACTTTCGCACAGTTAACAGTGTGACTTTTTCTACAATACAAAAATGCATTTTGTTCGCAATTAAAATGAAATCAGTTGTTAATAAGTCTTATATTAAACATAAGAGTGTAGGCTACTGATTTGGCCATACATACATTTGGTCGATAGATTAATAAAGAGAGAAATTAATATACTGGCAATTATTTCTCACTTGACAATATGTGTCAGAGAAAGAATAATTATTTGTATACATCTTACATTTGATTAGAGATATTTGTTACTAGTCAGTGATGTATGCACAATGGAAGGAGAAAGGAACTGGCCATCCTACCCCATTATCTCTTGGCTTAGTTGTCTCATGAGTGATGCCTTATTGGTATCACTTATGAGGTTCTAATCTGCTTTCGGACAGTTGATTAAACAACAAATAACAACACTAATAGTACTGGTAAACTTGGCTATTTTGGATTTTCTGACAATGGATGAGACTAAAGTGACTTGTATGTATATCATGTGAATTTCAGATAATAGTAACAATAACCTGACACAAATACGAAGAAAATGGGAATTTCAGTTAACAGGTAAAAAAACTGAAATGCTTTCTGTTATAAACAAGTGATGTTCATTTTTACTTCGATACTTTTGCATAGAAAATGTGATGGGAGAGAGAGAAAGAGACGCAAATACTCAGAAAGAAAGGCACACTGATGACTAGGACCAGGAAGTTCTTGAACTAAAAAAAACATACTAAATGTGCATGCAAGTATGCCTTTAAAAATCTTAAAATATGCCAATAAATATGCACTAATAAAATGTTATATTACTTGATATATAAATAAATAAATAAATAAATAAATAAATAAATAAATAATAATAATAATAATAATAATAATAATAATAATAATAATAATAAGCAATAAATGTAATAATATTATTGGTCAAACTAAATGAGATTACACTTACATTTATTGTTGCAAAGTTGAAGCATGTGAATTGCTGTCCAAAAGAAGCGATGGGTTGCAGTTCATCATAATTATATGGCATAAATTTTCAATAGAGATAGAGAGTCTATTCTGCTGTCACTATAGATGGATTTGTATCTTGAAAAGCTTCTCTTAACGTCACAAAACGTTACTGGTGCATACTTAAATGCTTCTAACTGTTCCACAGTAAAAGATAATCCATTGGAATTAATGGAGGATTTTTCGTTTAAAATGTCTCTAATTTTGCAAATTTGTATGTACCATATCCAGGAGTTTCTGATACCATGTTAACTTACTTTATCCTTAAGCTTTTTCCATACACTACCAGGAACAGAATTTAGGCTAGATATTGTTTCTTCAAACACTTGTAATGCCACATTTAAAGAAACGCCTACCCTTTAAAGGAAGTTATTGCTTTATGCACACTACTGTGCCGTGAGATTCACTAGGTGTGCCGCGAAATTTTCAGTACTTTTCTGGTAAAAATAATTATAATAATTTCACTCAATACCATTTAAAAAAAATAGAATATGATGCTTTTATTTTAAAAATCCAAATTATGCATTTTTATGTAACATAAAATCAGCCTTAAAGAGATTAAATGTGAAAATATGCCACAATAATATAAATATCATGAAATATTATGCATTTATTTAAAAACAGCCGAAATATGCAAATATATGCAACATAAAATTTGGTTTGATAAGCTTAAATGTTGATGATTCGTAAGATAATTAATCAGCAATTAATTACAGCCAATGGAAAAATATATGCAAATGCATGAACTTCCTGGCCCTACTGATGACGATCAACTTACCTTGAAACTGGCATCAGAACCATTGCGACTCTGCTGCATGGCAAGACTGGCAATGAGCTCTTGCTCCACAGCCGAAGTGGCTGCTGAAAGCTCTGATGCTCCTGTTGTGTCAGCAACATTGCCCCATGACCGGCTCATAGTGGGAGGAGACGAATTCATCGTCAAGCCTTCGAACTTCTCCCTAAGTCCACCACTACCCAATGGAGAAGCTGGTGCGGGAGGAGGTGGGAGTGGAAGGTCATCATCGTCTGTACCTGTAAGTTCGTCACCACTGGGATAGGCTGGCAGAGAGAGGGATGGCGAAGAAGTGGTGGAGTGAAGATCCACCGTCACTACAGTGGTGGTAGCACTGCTTGTGGAAGAGGATGAAGCCTTTGGCACGGGACCACTGCAGTCTATAACAACATCAGACGCTCCCTGACCTCTGAGTTCTGATGCAATATCTCCAGCCCGCGAAGACTGTCTCTTTGGAGGAGAAGGTGGTCTTTTCTTTGGTGTACAACGGGGACTCTCATTTCCAATAATAGAGGCTGTAGGCGGTATTGATTCCGATACATAGTGCCCACTGCTTCCACTACCTGTACCAGAATTGTACTGTTCCAGGTTGTATTTACTGATATCTACCAGGTCTCTTGGTAAACTCTTGTAGGTACCACAGAAAGATGACGGTTTTTCAAAATCTGGGATTATGAAAGTAGATCCGTCATTTGTTGTGGATCGTGTTTTGGCTGTGATTTTGGCTACAGGTCGTGGTCGGACTAGTCCACGAGGACGTGGAAGAGTTCCACCACCCTCATGAAGGGCCACTGCTGCTTCATTGGTGGGTGTGATGTCTCCATCATCATAGCTGCGGGGTCTCCATCCACCAGATGGTGCAGGGGTTAACTGGTGTTGTTGATAGTAGAAGGTTTGAGTATTCTCAGCACTGAATGTGTGGTGAGTTCGCTCAGTGCTGTCCTCCAGGCTCTCGAGAGATTTGCCTCTGCCTCCTCGAATCTGAAACAGTAAATAATAAGCGCTGGAAATTCCTCATGAACAAATAAGCACAGAATTACTTATCGAAATTACAAACTGTGTAAAGCACATACAATTTTCCGGAAGTATAAAATGTTATATGTTATAAATATTATAAAAAATTATATTAAGTGCCATATGAAATTCAAATTTACATAAAATAAAGAAATAAAGTTTCATTATCGTATCTCTCATCTTCTATTTCGTATGTGAGGTATTATTTAAGATATCATTTTCTAAATTTAATTTGTTCATACGTAGGTTATTTTCATATTTCATATTAATGTTACTTTTAACCAAATTTTACCATTAAATATATATTCCAATCAATATCCCACACTTTATTACTGACAACACACTTAAATATCTTACTTAAATCTGAAATTTTAATACTGAGTTAAACTGCTATCGAGTTAGTTTATAAATAATCCTGAATCATGTACCTAGTTTTCTTTTACTGCTGTCAATCATAGTATTAAAACTGCTGAATTACTACTTTATCTGCAAAAAATAGCAGTTTTCGATTAGTATCATAAAAATTAACTATCCATGTATAGATAAATTTGCTTAATTTTACACATAAATAACTGAATCTTGCCACAGGTTTAATAATATAATTTATTAATACATCGCAAATTGATCTCAATAAATCCAATGCAGACCTAAATGATAAATGTTGAATACTCGTATAACTTAAAAATTTCAAGTTGGCCTGAACTTAAATTCGAATTTTCAAATGAGGTTTCTGCATTATATTAACATTGTAATTTCAAGACAATTGAAAGGCAGAAATAATAGAAATGGAATCACTATATAACTCTATTTATAAAATACAAGAATACTTAGTATCTACCCTAATAAGCTATCATTGTTATCCAGTGCTACAGTTGAAACATTTTTTTACTGGAATTCGGCTATTTCAGAAGCCCCTAAATTGCTTCATCAGTCATTTCCTGTATTATTTATACTGGAAATGTGCAACCCTAATATTATTTTTACTGAAACTGCGTTCTGATCTAACTACAGCACTGTCCTTACCCTATATCTAACCAATAATACATTACAATATAGTTTAAGTCTCACGGTATCTTTAAATTATCTAAGATAAAGAATTACTTTGATATAATTGTGTAGATGTTTAAGCTAGAATAAACTGTGGAATATTATATTCTCTTACTTTTGTGAATAATTTTAAGAACTGTGTGTCAGTATCATAGAAGTCATTAAAATTGTCATCACTCTCTTGTTCACTCTGCTTGAATTTGAAAATTCGCCAAGATATCTAAGATCTAAACTTTTTTCTCAGAGTAATGAAGACTTAAACTGCAACTTGGTCTTATAGTTTGAATCATTTTTACAACACAGTTTTATAAAATATTACTTGCGTCAATATATATTATTGTTACACAATAAAAATGGTAAAAACCATTATTTTTATTTTTGGAATAAGCTGATATTAGAAGTGAAAAGAGCTGAGAAGAAGGAATGCATTCATACTTGTCATATCTTAATAGGTTAAGGTAGGCTACAATCAGTGAACATATTTAATGAAATTATGGCTGTAGATATCTTTTATATACAGATTAGTGTAGGAAATTAAATGGAAACGCTCAAATATATTTATCACTGATGTTATTATTACAGTTTTAGTTCAGTTGTCTCATCACACTCGTGTCTATGAGCCAAAGGTCATAACTGAAGCATTCTACAATGTTAATAAAAATCAAATAAGCAGTAGTTGAGTAAGTCAATAATACGCATTCAAGCGCAGAGTTGAAGAAAGTGACAATTTCATTATTATTATTATTATTATTATTATTATTATTATTATTATTATTATTATTATTACTTTGGCTTTTAAGCAACCCGGAGGTTCATTGCCGCCCTCACATAAGCCCACCATTGGTCCCTATCCTGAGCAAGATTAATCCAGTCTCTATCATCATATCCCACCTCCCTCAAATCCATTTTAATATTACCTTCCCATCTACGTCTCGGCCTTCCCAAAGGTCTTTTCCCCTCTGGCCTCCCAACTAACACTCTATATGCATTTCTGGATTCGCCCATACCTGCTACATGCCCTGCCCATCTCAAACGTCTGGATTTAATGTTCCTAATTATGTAGGTGAAGGATATAATGCTTGCAGCTCTGCGTTGTGTAACTTTCTCCATTCTCCTGTAACTTCATCCCTTTTAGCCCCAAATATTTTCCTAAGAATCTTATTCTTATTCATCATTTTACTAGCTATCTCAAATATTAAATTAATTATAATTCATTGAATTAAATTAGCTCATAAATTAAGTTACTACTTTACCTTACAGATTTATCTAAATTTAAATAAATGTGTAGTGAAGAATATTGCTGGAGAACCTTTTAAGTGTAGTGTAAATATTTGTAATTTAAATTTATGTATTGTATTGATTAAGGCTGGTTGAGTGGAAGAGAAGGCCTTATGGCCTTAACTCTGCCAGCGAAAATAAAACATTATTATTATTATTATTATTATTATTCTCAAAAACCCTCAATCTCTGTTCCTCCCTTTGCTGTGGTCGTGCCGGAGAATCAGTCCCATTCTGAGGCTTATTGTTAGGTTTCGTAACAAGCGGTTTTTTACGGTAATGGGTTGTTAGCCTTTGCCCAACCCCCAAGCTGGAGGACCATCCCTTATCGGCTGTCCACAACTGCTTATTCAATATATTCGCAGCTACCCTCCATATCTGGAGGCCGTCTCCTCTATCCGCAACCTGAGGACGTGCCATGCCATGGTGATAGGGACCCACAATACAATACATATTATTATTATTATTATTATTATTATTATTATTATTATTATTATTATTATCATCATCATCATCATCATCATTTGTTTCTTTCACTATAGGCTACAGCAATGAAGATTTGCTCTTTGTTTAACAAATGAATATGGCATAAAATCTTTAAAATAAATTAAGTAAATAAATAAATAAAACTAATATAAATGTCACGTCATATCATACTGTTTACACTTCCCTAATTTTTTAAATGGTATATCTTACATATAAATATGAAATTAAGACAGTTGTTATAAACAGAAACCCAACTATAATGAAAAATGTATTACCAGAGGAGAGACTTGCTTATACACAATGTTAAGTACAAAAAATTTGTTCTAATGCATCTATTATTACAAGTTAACATTGTTGATGCTGTTCTGTGCAATAACTTATTTAAATGTGCAATTGAATGTGACTGTTCAAGATGCATTACAATTCTATGTGAAAAGAATTTTGGTAAATAAATCTTGCAGAAATTTTCACAAACCGTGTCGTGATTTATATTGCATTATTGCTTTAGGAACCATTATCAACATGCATTTGTGTAAAAAAAAAATGTCATGCATAAATTGCAGTAACATTGAACAGAAAAATTACATGTACAGCCCATTGCTATGCACAAATATGAAGCACAGTTAGCACTAGTTATCTATGACTGAGGAAACACATCACTAAAAATTCAGGAAATAAAATACAATTTTCTGTAAACTCGATCTCAAAGAATTGCAGGACATATTAACAATATTTGTTGCACACTAATTATGTATTCAAGATTTTATTCCATTACCGTTAGACAGGTCTACGTTTAATTCAAAACCTGCAAATACATTAAAATGTAGCCTTCTTGTGAGATTTTCTGCAAAGAAACACATAAATTATATCCTTAAAATTAAAGCATATGGATATAATCACCATTTAAGTATAATAAGTATGATTAAACATGGAAAACTGCTAGTAATTCTGGAACATAAAATCAAGAACACAACCTGCAATTATATGTAACATATAACTTGTATATCATTTCCATATTAATGTCTTATCATATTTCTAATATAAAAAAGTCCTGAATTTTTAGTGGAAATCTTTCAGAAATTTTAACATTATCTTAAAAGTTTCAAAAATAATTTTATTATAAAATTCAAGTTTTCATAAATAATATTTCATAATATGTTATTTATTTTTTTGTTATATATCAACAATAATTATTTATTCATATAAATTAAAATAATTTTGTGAAGCTATATTTTTTATTTTAATATGTATTTATTATTTGTAACACAGCACAGCCAAAAATATCCCATTTTAAAATGCAACTACTATTGATATAGCATTGCAGGTGAATAATGTGGTGAATTAAAGAAAGTAGAATTGGAACATGTCGTAAAGGCAATAATGTAATAAATAAATAAATAAATAAATATGAAGGTATGAACTTTAAAGTTATAATAAAAATATAGCTCTTCAGACTGAAGGTGCATACATAGCCATGCACAGCACCTATTGTACTTGCCATTTATAAAGAAAGAAAACAAGAGGTCAGAAAATGTTTGTGTGCGCGCAGAAGTGCGTGTTTGTGTATATGTCTGCGTATGTGCTTTTCTGCATATACAGACAGAATGTTCGTGTAAAGCATGAGAGAAACAACGCTTGAAAATGAACACAGACCTTAGGTTTGGTGCTGAAATTAAAATTCTGAAATTTCCTGAAAGGATTGACTTTAGGACTCGAAACATTGCAAAGTAAATTAACAACAGTGTGGTTCCTTAAAGCACATATTGTATGTATTATTTTAACTGTAATTAATTAATAAATCGTTTTGTTTTAATATAATAATTAATGAATAAATATGCGAATGGGATGTATTATGAGAACATTCCTTGGCCTGCTTTCAGAGTAATATATCATTTATTTTTAAATTAATCGATTATATAATTTCGTAATAGTAAAAATACACATACTGTTATATAAGTTAATCGGTCCATATGAACTAGTAAGATTACAGCAAACCGTGTTCCTATAACCTACCTACAAATTAAATATCAATAATAACAATACATACATATAAGATAAGAAAATGGATCATTTTTCCTATCAGGCAACAAATCATAATGCTGAAATAGAAATCAATTGTTAAAAATTAATATACGACCTCTAAGAACTAATTAGTAACTTACATTTTACATTATTTGTTTCACCTAATGTTTAAAGTTCGTGGCTGATTTTCCTTTCATTTAATTTTTTTTAATATAATTTCTACACAATGAATTCAGGCATGATTGTTAATAATGTTGTTGTTTAGTCAACTGTCCGAAGACAGGTCTGAACCCCACAAGAGACACCAACAAGACATTACTCATGAGGCAACTATAAATTAAAATATGAGTTACCGAAAATAGCTTTACATCCAGAAACATTTACCGGTACATATTAATATGTATATATGATACAAACTTATGTATATCAAAATAATTTTGGAAGATCAGCCATGAATGTGTTATTTATGTTATTTCAGAAATCTAGTGAGAAGAGCTTGCCTTTCTCCAAATTTAATATACATTGCTCCCTAAAATACAGAGAAATAAATATTAATAAATTAGGCCTATAGCAATGGATATGCAACATTTTTTTTAAGATACATGAGATAAAAGAAGACATTCACTAAATGAATTAATTTTCCAGCCTTAAATTGTAGTATTGTAAACAAACCTGTGACATATTCATGTTTTGCCTCCACAATTAAATAAATTTTCAAGTAAATCTTTATAAATATATCATATTTGACAGTAGATAATAATTACTAAAGGAACTCTGCATCTGTCCGCAGTACATGTTGAAATACTTCAAATACGTGAATCAAATTGAGAATGAATGAAGCCAAAGTAACAGAATATGTATGGTTCGTTGATTGCTAATGCCTCCTAAGATGTAGTTATTTCCATCTTGTCCTAGACTCTGCTAGTATGACAATGGGAAGGGGCATCTGCAAGATTAAATATATTACCCCTGATGATAGAGTGGTAAGTATAATTTTGACGTAAGTGAGATATGGCAGGTAAAAAGTTTAAATCTTAGTCTGAAATAAAACTATAGATTCTGTAGCAATTATTCATTATAACACTATGTTTTCTGACAATAAGAACTACTGCTATTGCAATGGATAAAAGTGCTATGAGAAGAATGAAAGTTATTAAGGTTCAAGGGAAATAAATCTCAAACATCTGATTGTAGTACAAGTAAAATATTATGGCACTGATAAAAAGTAGGAAAAAAAGAGCTTCAGTTCGATTGGCGTTTCCTGTAAAACAGATTTATCGTCATTTAAAAAATTTTAAAATTGCAGAAGATAAATGGGAAATGATGGGTGCTTTACAAAGACAGAGGGAAATAGTTCAAAGATATGCATACTATAGAAATGTAATAGTTATTGAAAGACTGAATGATGTATAATCTAGAAGCTACTCATGCAGATAAGTTAGAAGAGGCAGAATATGAAGCAAAAGTTTTAAGAAAACGTAAATTTTAATATTATGTAAAATTATTGTGCTAGATTATTTAACTTGTAGCAAGACGCCTGAATCAAAATAACTTAGAGAATAAAAGTGCTGTCAAACACATGCTTTCTCAATCACCCATTATATCTTAGGAAATACATGAACTAATTTTATTTATGCAGATACTCTCAGAACAATATTACTTGTGAAAAGGATACAGTCAACCATTTGAACATTAACTTTATGTTCAGTATGTTAAATGTAGTAATTTTCCACAATTCTCCATAACTGGGGTTTATGATGGTTATTTACCCAATACGAAAAAATAATGGAAATGAAACATGGTACTTTTCTTTAAAGAAATTATCATTTTTAGGGTGAAAAAAATAAATCTTTTGAAATAGACCTATGTTGTCAGAAAATTAAATGCTACCAAAGTAACAGTATAAAAACAAGATAAATAAAGAGACTTGAAACATGTCTATGTCACAATAATATGAAATATAAATAATTACTTTGTTCTTAAAGACCAAATAACTTTCTACTATTTAAAGAATGAAATTATGGGCATTTTGTCTTATTTTTATGGAGTGAGGCAAGTTTAATCCTAGATTGAAAAGGAAGTCCTGAGTTCCAATGTAATCTATTTTAATCTAATTTATTTATTTATTTTAAAAGTATATAAACTTTAAAATACATGAAGTTACCCACTACTTAAGTTTCATTTTAAATTCAACACATAATATCTTATAATGTAGTGTACTGTAACTAATATTTACTAGCCTACATGCCTATAATTAATTTATCACACTGAATTTCAGACAAAAGTCTGTAAATGAGAGCATACTGTACAGGTACAAACAATGGTTAATTTTTTTAGTTGGCTATTTAACAATGTTGTATCAACTACTAGGTTATTTAGAGCAGATTGAATTGATTATTCTGTCTATTTCACAAACTCCATTCTTTCCCATATCTCACATTTCAAATGTTTCTATTCGCTTCTCTTCACTACGTCGAATGTTCGGACATGTTTCCGCTTCATAAAATTTCACACTCCATACAAAGCACTTCACTAGTCTCTTCCTTAGTTCTATTTCCAGAGGTCCACAGAAGATGCTTCCTTTCCTAATAAAAGTTTCCTTTGCCATAGCTACCCTCCTTTTGACTTAATGGCAGCAGCTCATGTTACTACTTACAGTACAGCCCAAGTACGTATTTGGAGCTCTCCACTTGTTCTACTGCCTCATTTCGAATTCGCAAGTTTACGTTCTTTATTTGTCTTCCAATAACCAAGGACTTCATCTTGTTTATATTTATATTTATCCCATACTGCTCCCAGCTTTCATTTAGCTCCCTTTCTCCCCTTCCCCTTCTGCTAGCAATGCCATATCATCAGCAAATCTTACGCACTTTATTCTTCTTCCTCCTACTGTTCTGAAAATAGTTCTTTACTAAATCCTCTAAGTAGATGTTGAACAGGATAGGAGGATAAAGGGCATCCTTGTCTTACTCCTTTCACTATTTCACTTCCCTCTGACATTTATTTTCCTATTCTGATTTTGATTGTTTCATATAAAGATTACTGAATAGCATACAATTGTCAAATAAACCAAAATGAAAACAAGTCAAAAAGAAGCAGAACAAACTGAAAAAAGCTGAAATGCGATCAAGGCGATGGCTAACAAAAGAATTCGCTGGTGTAATTTTATAAAAGCCCTGTGCTTCCTAGAGGAGTGAAAGGATCCTACTACCACTATAGTTTCACATCACAACATAGTAATTGTGAAGAGACACAATTTCTGTTTGTTTCAGTTGCATAAAATAGAGACCAAACTTAAAACGTTCTTTACATTCAATTAGTATCATTATAAGATTTAGTTCATTGCAGTTTGACTCTCTGTTATACAAAGTTAATCTGAGTTTTGTCAAAATTAGAATTAGAAGAGATTACATTGGAACTGCTGAAGTGAGACAGCAAGAGAGTGAGAGAGAGAGAGAGTGACTGAGTGACTACCTTGATGGGGACAATATCTGGACAGTACATAGGTTGGAAACTGAACGGTGATGGTGCTATGGTGGAAGTGGTCGTGCTAAAGGCATGGTGGTGATGATGCAGTAGGTGTTGGTGGTGGTGGTGGCTGTACGAAGAAGACATTTGCTGGCTCCCTTCCACCTCCCATGGCTGGTGGAATGAGTGGAACGTTGTGTGCACGTTTGGTGGGAAGCAATCATCGCCCTCATCTGGCGAATTCAAACCACCGCCGGGCGGAGTTGAGATCAACACCTCCTTGAAACAAATGGAATCAGAAAACAGCCACACATGCAAAAAAGGAAAACTAAAACATAAAATAACAAATAACAAAATACTGGGTATGGTTTTGTTACATATGCAGCTGCAATGCACTGAATTATAGAAAGAAAATCTTGCAAAATAGCAATTAAATTCCAACTTTTCATTGTCAATATGCTGAAATTTTAACCAAGAATTATACGAAAATATGAGGAACGGAAATACATTGGATGTGTCCTACATTTTATATCACTGAAGCACTGGCTCAAGGAGGTTCATAACCATATTACGTTTTGAACGGATGCTGAACAGCCAGAACAGACTTTTAATTCTGCAAGCTACAATATGGTTACAATCTTGTTCTGCACTGTCGAGATTGTTACTAAGGTCGGCCAAGGTCTCCAGCTGGTGCTGCCCTTGAGTGGGACATGAATAGAACTCTGAGAGTTTCCTTCTGCAGTGGCATGAACCCAAATGTGTATAATAAATACTTCCCAATATATATATATATATATATATATATATATAGAATAACCCACTCACACAGAGCGTGGACTGGTGTGACATGCCGTATAACCACCTCGACCCTGCGATCTTAATTGAACTAATTTATTTCCAATTAATTCAATTAATTTTAAATTACTCTTAATTTATTGCAATGTAATCTATTTTGATTAATTAATTTTATTTCATTGATTTAATATATTTTAATTTTATTGTTTTTGGACAAAAAAAAAAATATATATATATATATATATATATATTAATTTGAATAGGCCTACCTTTAATCTGGATATTATGAGGGTCGTTCCGAAAGTAATGCCTCTTATTTTTTTGCGTTCACCTGTAACATCTGAGCCAGATGTCAGTGGTATTGTAGCAAAGGTTGAGCCTTGACGCTAATATCCTGTTAGTTTGGTTGTCGTGTGCCTGATAGTGGCAGCAGGATAGTCTACCAAAATGGCATCTGACATAGAAGAGCATACGAAACAGAGGTGTGTTATTGAATCACTCACTGCCAAACAAATTGCACCCACTGACACCCATGAAAGCTTGTTGAAGGCATACGAAGTGTTTAGTTAGTTAGTTATTTGATGACGCTGTATCAACTACTAGGTTATTTAGCGTCGATGAATTGGTGATAACAAAATGGTATTTGGCGAGATAAGGCCGAGGATTCGCCATAGATTACCTGGCATTCACCTTACGGTTGGGGAAAACCTCGGAAAAAACCCAACCAGGTAATCAGCCCAAGCAGGGATCGAACCTGCACCTGAGCATAACTTCAGATCGGCAGGCAAGTGCCTTAACCGACTGAGCCACGCTGGTGGCTGGCATACGAATATGATACAGTAAATGTGAGTACAGTGAGGCAGTGGATAGTGTGTTTCAACAGTGGCAAAAATGGCAGTTTTTTGGGATAAACGGGATGTGATTCTTTTGGATGTCCTGGAGCCTGGAGAAACTGACAATTCTGAATGCCACAAGAAGATGCTGGCTAAGCTGGAAGCCCGAATTTCCAGAGTCAGATCAGAGAAGAAAACCTTTCCGTTGCAACAAAATAACGCCAGCCCCATACCAGTTTCGCAATCACCGAGCATGTTTCAAAATTTGGCTGGACTGTCTTACCACATCCATCATATAGTTCGGATATATGGAATACATGGCCAACATTTTCCAGACTGGGATGTTGTCATCACACTGTAAGGAAGTGGCTCTTTTGTTTTTGTTCAAAGTTTTTTTACATGTGTGTCAAGGTAAAAGTGCATAACGAATGATGGTGACTATGTGGAAATCTTGTTCTATTTATCTATGTTATTATGCTCTCTATATCTGTTATAGTTTCCATAAATAGGAAACATTTCTTTCGGAACAATCCTCATATATAAGTTTGCAATATGTCCTTAAGTTAAAATTTTAAGTGAAGAAAGCAGAATTTTCGTAATTTCAACAGGCCTGTTTTTAAATTATCAGAACTAGTATGTCATGTTATCAAAAAGCGTATGTTATGTATGTCATTCCTGCACTTAAGTTAGATTTTATAGTTGCACATTGTTAAAAACGTGCTTTTTGCACAAGGGAAATCAATGTAACAAATACAATATAATGGTTTCTTGACCATCATAAAATTTAATCAGAAAGACAGAGTAAAACAGAGTGGATGGGATGGCATTATTTGCTTTACTAAACAAGTAAAAACCAAAAGCTTATTATCAGTTTTTATTAATATTCAAAGGTAACTTACTTTCATAGAAGCTCTCTCCCTAAAATATGTATTTTTTTTTCTATAATTAATTGATTAACTAGCAGAGTTACTCGTGTTAATTATGTAAGTTTGTGTGGCTTACAGCTGTTTCAGTGCTTCACGCACCATCCTCAGAGCCTACTAGATCTCGGCGTCATCTCGAACTTCTCTGCCTGTTATGTGGGTGTGTTTGATTGTTGAAAGGTGTTGAAGAGTGGAGTCAAATAGTGTGTGTGTACTGAAAATGATCTGTGTGTTGAGAATTTGAACGGGGTGTGTTTTAGTGTGTTTGTATTTTTTTCTATTAAAACATTTATACTGCAGTCGTAATGCCACTTACATTTGATAACTGTTCCAAATATTGGGAATAGTTCATGGCGATAAATACAAGGTCAAAGAATACATGTATACCAGTATATGGAGATTAATCTTCTCTGCGAAAATATCAGTTTCTGAATTGTATAAATTCCCACTCTATAAAGTTTGTAACATATATAGCGAACAAATTTAGTTGTTTACTTTTACTCGTTTCCAAAAACACCAGTATTTTATATATATAAAACAGTCAATTTCTCTTCTCATTGAGACTAAAAATAATAATAATTCTCTTGCATTGCAACTATAAAACAAATGTTCAGCATGCAAATGAAAACAACATAAGTATAAAAACGACAAGTTCACAAATCCACTGATATATCACAATTCTACAGGATTCAAACATCACCATTTATGCACGAAAGTGAGGAGGAACATGATTCATATGTAAGCAGTGAAACCAGGCAAGTGAGGAAATGGGTACATTCCACTAACGGATCAATCAGATTTGCAATGAATCAAAACACCAAACACTCCATCACACTGACAGCATGCAGTTTAATTAACAGTTAGTACGATTGTTTAAATGTCTTACCCCTCTTAACTTGAGATTATTTAACTGATCAAATTATTTTAATAACATACGTCTTCTTCAGTCCCTGTTATTTTTCGAGAACAACAGAATGTTTAAAATATAAAAAAAGCAAATATCAAACTCTAACAGGTGTAATATAAAGAATATATTGACTAGTCGCATAAATCCAATAATAAACAAATGAATCCCAACTTTTTTTTTTTTTTTGTGGTATTCTAAGTTTTGTTTATAAGAGAATGATAAATGTTTTCTTTATCTAATGGCAGACAATTGACTTACGTCATTCACTCAAACATTCCTATATGTATGTGTTCAAGCTGTAGTTCTTTTTGCCACCATAGGTGATGCATTCACTGCACAATGGGATGCGAACTACAATAATATAATACTATATGACGAGGAATGGAGCAATGGTGGAATTCTGGTACGAGAAACGGGAATACCCCGCAAAAAACTACAACCATGCATCACTTTTGTCTATCACAAATTCCACTTGAACTTGCTGGGGTTCGAACCCAGTTTTCCAGCGTAGAAAGCCAATGTTCTAGCCATTCAGCTCATGATGGGTCTGAATTGTATTTCTTAAGCCAAATGTGTTTTCTGAATTCAAAAATATTGAACATTACAAGTTCCCACACGACTTCGAGAAGCTTATATTGTTTGAATTGCAGTAGTATGTATAAAAATTGCATGAAAATGAAATTAATAACATTTCTCATCCAACAGATCTATGCTCAAATTGTAATTGTTCGTAAATATATCACCATCACTTTCAATGAGGAGAAAAAAAAACCTTACAATAGACCATCTTACCTGTATCCTAATTCTCATTGATTACAATACCGGTACACGCAATTGTAAAATTATTTCAAAGAAATGCTAAAGCTAATGTTAAATGAATAGTAATAATGTGCATTATTTGGAGAGGAGGGGGCATAAACACTTATTTTTAATATTACTAATAATGTGAATTGCAATAAGCTGATATTATAACAGCTTCACAGTCACAAATCGAGTTTAATAGAAGATTTTACTCTGTTCCTCTAAGCACGTTGTTATAATAATACAACAAATTTCCAAAATCAGGAACATCTGACAGACACCAAGGATCCAAAATACATAATAAACATATAAAAGTTTATAATAAGCAATTTATTGCAAGAGACGAAATACAATATACTGCACAGATCATTGTACTGTGAAAGTAATTTAGGTCCTATATAAATGACTGTGCAGAATGGATAATGAATCCCTCAATATCACCAAATTCCCAAACATGTGAAGTTGAAGGCAAGAAGCGTGAATTTCATGTACAAAATAAGAAACTGAAAGGTTTTATAGCAGAGATGATAAGTTTTGAAAGGTTACATATTCCCTGTAATACATTTAAAAACAAGTTCACGTGCTGCATCAGGAAATATACCGGTACTTAAATAGTATCGTTCTTAGCAATCACACACATTATCTCGGAATGATGCTAACATTCTCTTCTGAGAAGTAGAATTTCATTAGGAAGGGCAGTATTATGATTATTTCAGGATACTGTAATTGGAAGAAATGATCTTTAATAAAATTTTGATATAGATTATTTAAAATACAGTACGAATCATCTGCTCTATGTTACATTCCTTAAATCTGTAAGTAGTAAAACAATAAATTTCTTGAATAATTCATCATTTTCCGTGATTCTTTCTTTTTATGTACTATTTTTTTTTATCTCCTGTAAGTTTTAGTCAATACCTATATAAATAATATTGGTATTTTCCCCTCCCACTTTTAATAATTAGAACATAATTATTTCTGGTAAAATATATTTAAATAACACTCTGAAATCACAATATAATACAAAACAGAGAGTTGTCTGCCTTTCTTTTAAGGGAGTCCATAATTAATTATGGAATAAAATGGAATATAGGCAGCTAAAAGCAAATTAAGTCTACACTTCAACCACAATAAACCATAGAGTCTGTCTGTCAAGCGTTACATGAATCCTTTTTAAATATAATTTTGAAATTTACTGTGTAAATATTTTAAAGAAAATAAAATGGAAATCCTAACTTTAAATTATAATTAAAATAAAAGAGCCGAAACTTATTCCTTTAAGAGGAACAGAAAAAATTATATACTTTACATAATACCACACTAAAATATAATACACTATTCTGTAAATTTCCCATGTAAAGCAAACAGCAACAATATAATACAAGACGTAAGCCAAGCAGCTTTAGATTTAATTTAACTACTAGCCTAAATAATTTCTGATTTAAACATCTCTAAATGATATATTTCAAAAACTCATACGAAGTCATATTTTTTAATGCTAAATTCTTGAACAGTTACTCTGAAATATGGAATATACATAAATAAATAACTTACTTTCTCCCTCAAATACAAGAATGCAAATTTTGCTAATATACGTAAGTACTTAACATTTTATGTAAACTTGCATTTCAAATGCCTAATGTTTTTAGAGAGTCATCTGCCATGTTACAAAACATGCCAATTTGCTTTCTATTAGATACAGGGAATTCATGCTCATTACCATGCAATTTCATGTCATGTTCAAGTAACTTCCACAAAGTAAAACTAATATTTTCAAAATAATATAGTACCTTCTAATTGTACCAAACAGATTAATACACCTAAGTTAGTAAGCTAATTACAGGCAAATGAAATTGAAACTTTTTAATAATGCTGAGATTACACTAAAAACATATTCTTTTTTTACAATCAACATTATCTTGGCTATGACAAAAACAAAATACTGACAGTTACAAGTTTAAAATGATATTTTGGATATTTAGAACATTTTTAAGGTATCACCAGACTGTTAACTATGAATGTAAGCAACAGAATATTATAACCTTACTTCTGCCTTAAGTTCCATTTATTGACTCTTTGAGGATGCTTTAATGCCTACATAAATTTCACGAATTCAATGAAATACGTGACACATATCCTCTAAAGATTATTATGTAAATATAATGCCTAAATGATGGAGATTAACAAAGCATAATTTGTAAAGAGAAACTGTTTGTTACTTTTAGCAATGGAATGTGTTCATAATTTTAATAAGTATGAGGGCCTATTTAATCTAAATTTATTTCCCTATTTGTCTCTCTCATTACATACAATTAAAATATTTTCAGTTCATATTTTCTGAATTTATGCCAGCTTAAAAATACTGTCATGAAAAACTGGGTACAGTAATAAAAAAATAAGAACTAAACTTACAGAAAATTTATAACTTTACAAATGAATGCATGTAAAGCTGCATATAGTATAATGATACTTAGGTATTTATAATATGTGTGTGAAGTATAACCCTGACATGGGTAAAAATTATTCTGAGGTATTATAAATTTTTAATTATTGCATAATACGTTATTTATAAACTATATATATTTTATTAGTTCGAAGATAATAATACAAGAAAGCCTGGCGAACAAATTTTCTTCTTCCTTTCTCTGTCATAAATACATGCACAAAGTTCAGTTCTGCACAGATTCGAACAAACAGGTAAAGATAACATTTATCAAGCATAATTATTTACCTGTGTAATATTGGCTATGTATTGAGACTTAAGATACCTATATCTCACTAATGTAAGACCTACGAAATTTAACTGGAAACCACTTCATTGACATTTATGTTTTCAACATTCACGTAATTCAAAAGAGGTTTTCAGTAGGCTGTAGTCAATCTTTCGTACGTATGTTATAATGATTTTATACAGTCAATTTATAGGGGACATGTAGATATGAAATATAAATTTTAGTTTATAGTAATGACACTTCATTCAAAGTCGTTAGACATAAACAATACAAAATAGCTATTTCCCAAAATCAACATTAATAATTTTCTTTTGAATAACCTTTAAGAAACAATAAACACTGCAATTTCATTTTCCAATGAAATTACTAATAGCACTACTTTTAAATTAATGTTTGATAGTACCCTATTGTTGGATTTCATTAGAAGGCAAGTCTTGTGTACAGCCTATGTACTTCGCAATTTGTATTTAAAACAACAATTGTAAGAATTCATGACCCATTTTAGTAGAGAGCAGTGTTTTAGTCATGCAACCCCCTTGCAAAATATATTTCGCAATCCCTTTGCAAAAACTCATTCTGTTTCATGAAAACATTGTTGCAGTTGCAAAGTTGCCAGTTGAGGCCCACAACCAATTCATCATACTATCAGCTGATGAAACATTACAACTGGAATATTTACAGGTAAATTGTAAGAATTATATAAGTTCTGGCTTGCCCGGTGAAGTGAATAGTATGGGAATTTAGTCACAGAAGCTTTGAACATATTAATCCCTTCTGCTGCTTCTTATTTATGTGAAAAGGGCTTTTCGTCTATGTAACAATGAAAGCTAAATATATGAATTGTCTGTATCCCTTGAAAACAATTTTATTTGCTTCTGTGTGTTTCTAACGTGGAAGTTTTAAATGAGAAACAAACACATCCATCACATTAAGAAAAATTGGACTGTAATTTTTAATATTCATTCATTCATGTAGTGTTCTGTCCAATGGCAGGTCTTTCACTGCAAACCTAGCTTTCTCCAATCTTTCCTATTTTCTGCCTTCCTCTTCGTTTCCTCATATGATCCACATATCTCAATGTCGTGTGTTTTAATAATTGTATTTCCAATGAATATTTGTGTGTTTGTTTTTCTCAGAAAATTGTTCTATTAATTTTGTACAATTTCCCCACCCCCTCCCCCTGCAGCTTCTGTGACATGGTCCACGATTCTCAGTTTGAGAAACACTGTAGTAGAGGAATGTACAAATTTAACTTACGATCTGAAGAGTGTAGTTAGTTAGTCATCTTCTCATACATAACCTCACATCTTTACAAATGTACTGAGTATGCAATCGTATCACTTTCGTTTCACAATGTTTTTATATAAAACAAGGGAAAGTGACAAATAACAACCATGGTATAGGAGAATAATTCATGCGGCTTTTATATCAAAATGAGAAATCAATGAAATGACATTCCTTCTTTTAAAGGAAATGTATGCCTAATTTAGGGACTTGAACTTATATTTGCTGGCAGATGGCCCTCTGTAACAAAGCAATATAGAAAGTATATCTAATACTATTAAATTCTAAAGCAACACAGTAGGTATATTACTTTTTACGAAATCAAATCTTGAAGGCAGCATACCTGTGTCTGTCCAGGATGTGGGGGAAGATTAGTAAGTACTATGTCCGTCCCCAGCTGTAGAGGAAACCTCTTGCCAGCACGCACATCCTTCACTCTCTTGATAGCTAGCAGAATCTTCTTCTGATGCCCTAATTTCACGATGCCTATATCTTCCAGGTCTTCCCATGTGAGTTGAGTCACATCTTCCACTGTCTGGTAGCCCTGTTGGTGTAGTGCTGGGCCATATTCTTCCAGACGTAACAGGCGAAGCCATTCCTCCATGGAACCCTGGGTAATGAAGTACCATAATTGGAATATAGTTCAAACTTTCAAACATCACGCAAGGTCGTAGTTACATGTCAGCTCTTACGTCAGAAGGTAAAAGGAAATAAAGGCCAAAACATGGATTTTTAAGTTATAGTTCATTTATAGATAGATAGATTTTTATTAAGCCGTAGGAATGACAAGCATTCATGGCATCGTCAGTGTACAGAAAATTGACAATACATAATATAATACATCTAGTGCTGAATATGCTAGGATACAAAATTACAAATGTTTTAATTTATACGCTGAAGGTGAGAACATTTTCGGTGACACAAGCTAATATATACAGTATTATACATAGAGCTTAATACTAATTTACATGTAAAAGTCAATCTTAATTGTACCAATTTCAGAATACACTAATTCAGATATACTAATATTTTTCTTCCGAGCTAGAGGCATGTGGCACTGTCCCATGCAGTCTCTCTGTTTTCTCTTCCCAGTCTTGGCTTTAACTCTACCCGACATAAAACCATCAAAGGTAGTATCCGGAGGAGAATGTTAAAAACTAGAGCTTTAAATTTAGATAATCATTTCTGCAAAGTGAGAAGTGTTTTAATAAAATATTTTTTACCTCTTTTTTTAATTTTCGCATGTTAAGGTTTTTAATATTTTGTGGGAGTTTGTTATAAAGATTGCTGCCTCTATGTGATAAACTGTTAATACTTCTGGTAAGTCTGTGGTAATTCAAATGTATGTTCCTGGATGTTCTGGTACTATACTCATGATAAAATGAATTTGTTTTAAAAGAGTCTATATTTTGATGAATGTAGCACACTACCTCTAGTATATAAATATGCAGGGCACAGGTAGAATTTTTAGTTCTCTAAAAATGCTTATACTTTCAGATCGGATATATATATATATATATATATATATATATATATATATATATATATATATATATGATTTTATGCTTGTTTTGTTGTTGGTACTCCCGAATTGCAGGGATATATATTTTTTCATAGATCTATTCAAAAGAAGTGTACTTCGGGACAAGCCTTAACATCCTGTTTTCCTAGAAATGACAAGGAAGCTTCCCTTTACCAACCATTTACTAAAAGGCACTCATCCTCAGATCGACAAAGCAACAGTTACGACAAGACCCTCCATTAAGGGAAAAATGTGGTGTTGACAAGTATCTAACCAAAAGAGTAATTTCTTAGTTTCTATCAGTGAAAAATATAGTGGGACTGCATTGGTGTTAATGCAGCTTCTGTGGGTACCTCTTTGTTACTTGTTAACTTAAACAACAAGTTTAAGCCCCCCACGCCAAGGTGAGTACCCACGAGGGAATACAGACTGATTATTTAGTCCTGACAGCACAGCGACGCGAAAGAGGGGAAGTAATAGGAGTAGTGGGGAGAGTTTCGGAGTAGAGATAAGGGCGAGCGGTCGGTAAAGGAATGCAGTACTGGAAATACATCGCTATACCGCATGCGTGACATCTGATCGCTCTGACTGCAGGCAATAGACTAACCTGAACATCCCTTGGCGTAACTTAATGGACTCGCCTGACCAAGACGCACATTACTGGCGACTTACTTACTGGCTTTTAAGGAACCCGGAGGTTCATTGCCGCCCTCCCATAAGCCCGCCATTGGTCCCTATCCTGAGCAAGATTAATCCAGTCTCTACCATCATATCCCACCTCCCTCAAATCTATTTTAATATTATCTTCCCATCTATGTCTCGGCCTCCCCAAAGTCTTTTTCCCTCCGGCGACTATCAGGACTAAATAATCATACTGTACACCCCAACTCTGGCTACTAGCAACAGGCATCAATAATGAACACTGATCAAAATATTCCTCATTTCTCGTGAAAAACAACAACTGAATAGACTACAGTGGATTTTAATGGACTTTACAGTATGTTGTCAGCAAACAGCTAGATACATTAAGAAGATTGATTGATTAGTTTCTATCAGTCTCTAGCAGTGTTTGTATGTGGAGTGCAGTGTCCAACTGATTATCATGACACAGTGAATGCAGAAATTTTCGAAGATTGTTTTGAAAATAGTCTTAAAAGTCAAGAAGAACTCTCTGAAATTCTATTACATAACGTTTTTCAACATAGACGAATTCTCAATCCTGGAGAGAAGATTTCATGCAAACACACAGAATTCCTGTTCCTTATCTGCTAATTTATTTTTCATGTTTCCATTCTTCTGCTACAAACGGTTGTAAGTTTATTTACTGTTTAATATTTACATTTACTTCATTTTGCATCTCATAAATTTTAATTCTCAAATAACATTGTCGTAAAAATCGAAGGGTTCATAACACATTCACAATGTATTTAGCAAAAGATGTGGCAACCCTGTAAAATCTGGCGTCTGACATGTTCAAACTGCTTTCAGACAGGGGGATAAAGTGAGGACATTAAGGTTTATACCGAATACACGCAAATACTCCTAGCCATCAAATAATCCATGCACCCTAATTTTAGAGGTGAGGGTGGGAAATGGATGTAATTTGTGTTTTATTTACAAGAAATTAATCCTACATAATGATGTACTTCAAAACTAAATAAAATATCAATTTGTTCTAAAAAACGCATCATAATCTTCACATGCTGTTGTAGAAGCATCCGGGACACTACTTACAATAGCAAATTAGGAAACACTATCTTGGATAATTTTGAACGGTTCCATCCACTCAGAAAGAGACCATCCAATGTCTCACCTCTCATGCCATCTATGCGAGAGATGTAGAACGTTTTTATTCAACCCGTGGTTTGCAAAGGGAAGTGTCCTGTGAGTCGTTCATTGATGATTCAAGAGAATAGTTGGAATCGCAGACTGGGAAGAGTCTTGAATGAATCATTAGAATCGATTCATAATGTATGATTGAATCGAGTTGCCCAACTCTATTGACTCGTGATTTGTGATGTACCGAAAAACTACCCAATGGATATATGATCTGCCCCAAACCGACGTTTGAGACACATATGCATCTAAATAAACCTAGATTAGATTACTGGTAAGATTAACTTTCAACTACCGGTAGATTTTGGAAAATGTATTCGGAATTTAAAAATGACAAGACGTTTAATTATAAAATACGTGAAAAATTGTAAAATATAAAGAAAAGAGTATAAATGGAGATATTTCTAGAAAGACATGAGTATGGAGTATTTGGACTTTTAGAGAGTATAATACTCGTAAAAAGAGTAGGCTATATCTGGTCACCCTATAAAATGAGAATCCTTATGCAATCTATTTCGTAACAAATATAATGAAGGAAATGATAAATATTATAGGCCTAAGTGTATATTACAAATAAAACATATGAAAGGCATAATATTTCCACTTACAGGAATGTAATCTGGAAGTCCATCTGATATATTTAATTGAGCAATCTCAGCCTTTAGTTTCTTTCTGTGATTTGGTTTCTTTATGCCAATTGCTGTGAGATCCTGAAACAAAATTATTAAATTAATTTATATCTTCATTAATAAGAAAAGCATTCAAACACAGCAACAACACACACATGTACCAAATGCGAAACTTCTTAGCTCAGCAAAATAACAATGAAAGAAATTTTAGAAGATGAATGATTAATTTGCCTTGCAATTAAAATAATTTAATTTTCTAAGTCTCATTAACCAAAAATAATAGTATTCGGTATGACATCAGCAACTAGGAGACAATGATTCATTATCATTCGAATGCAGGTAATGTGAGAAGAAAAACATCTAATTTTGTTTTTAAATTTTTAGAAAAGTGCAAAAATACTGTAATAGCAATAAATTGTAATTACCTACCATTACTTATCAGATGGTTTTAACTGAGAAAATATATTTAAATGGCATACATTACATGACAGTCGTTCGAGTTTTTATTCTTTGCATTATTTTAAATTGAGCATCACTCACTTGGCCATACTGTCTCTACTAGCAGTTCAGAAGTCTCGCCAGAGAATTCTAGGCAGATTTCCGTAAGAGCCAAGATCAAAATATAGTCATGACAATACATCGATTGCAAGGCATCTAATCGCGGTAATATTGAAATGGATAACGCGAAGCTTATTTTGTTTTTTCTTCTTAGAAAGATAATGCAATTAAAAATACATCTTCCTCGGAGATAATCACTATATTTCCTGGTTTAATCCAAAACACTACAAGGAAGTAATGCTCTTGCTGTAACAGTTAATATCTGATGATCAATTCGGAAATGTTGACAAGTGAATGAAACTGTAATAAAAATTCGAATGCTCCAAACGAATCTGTTTCAGTAAGTGAGTGTAATCTTAACTCCTCAGACTGATATCATCTGTATGCCAGTCACAATATTATACCCAGCTGTATCATTTTTGGTAGATACTCTGATGATGATGATGATGATGATGATGATGATGATGATGATGATGATGATGATGATGAATACTAAAATGGACAGTGACGATGAATTGATGGAGGGAAACCAAAGAACACCAATAAAATCTCTTAGGAACCTCGACTTTGTCCACCACAAATACAACTTCGCCATTGCTGGGATTTGAACTCAGGTTCACAGTCATCGTAAACCAGTGCACTGATAACTGAACTATCAAGGTGGCAAGCCACTGTCTCTTAATAAATAAAGAATTTGCTCCCACCAAGTATAAAAAAGTGAAAACAGGGCATCTTTTTAAAGTGTACACAGTTAAGTGTATAGTTCATGTAATCATAGAAAGTGTGAAAGATACTAAAAGTGGGTTTCAATGAGATTTATATAATTATATATTATTCCAACACTATTCTCTATTTCGTTGTTCTGAGCACTTTTACATAGATCTTTATCACTGATGTTTTTTATTCATTATACTTACCTCTGGTGTCATTCTGCACATAGTAGGCATGTCATAGCCAGCTGAAGCAAACAATGGGAAATATTCCTCGAAGTGGAGGTCCATCAGCCATGAATGTAGTACATCTTGGTCCTAAAACAATGTATATGAATGAATGTACATCGTGTATATTATGTAATAGTGTAACAAAAATTCATAGGTATAACTTTAAAACCAATGAACATATTTTTATTCTATTTTCTTTGTAAGATTAACATATGTTGGGACCTTAGCTACACAGTTTCTACATGTGCACTTCTTGTTGTTCTAATGATGTCCAATCTATAATCATTTTTTTTGTAGTCTAAGTCCTTTACATAACCTCACATAAAAAATCTAGCGGAATTAAATCTGATGACAGAACATTCTGATGGTTAAGCATGCTAACAAATGAAATGTTGCTTATCAGAAAACAGCACTCTTTGCAAGAAATTGTTTCATTCTATTCTGTCCTACATATTCACAGCAAAATTAATTCCTTTTTCCTTGTCTGCTGAATTTTCACTTCGTTTGGATAGAGTTTAAGAATTTTATGTTCTGTATTATTTTCGTCTGAGTAGTAAAGTATTTACTAGAGTATTAGTTGGGAGGCCGGAGGTAAAAAGATCTTTGGGGAGGTCGAGACGTAAATGGAGGATAATACTAAAATGGATTTGAGGGAGGTGGGATCTTGCACAGGATAGAGACGGATGGCAGGCTTATGTGAGGACTGCAATGAACCTGCGGGTTCCTTAAAAGTCATTTGTAAGTAAGTAAGTAATTAAGTAAGTAATTAAGTAAGTAAGTAAATAAGTAAGTAATTAAATAAGTAAAGTACTTACAGGCACCCCTTGACTCAACAGTCTCTCTGCCCGTGCTGCTGGGCCACCGTGCTCAGATGAACCCAAAGATGATGATGAGAGTGAGCAGCGTGGACTGGAAGAGAGTCCACCCATCGTTGTTCCACTGTTTCTTGGACCGGAGGGTCCCAGGAGATGGTACCCTGATGCTCGACCACTGTCCAGACTTGCGGTGCTATGCCGTGACCCTGAGCCTGATCCAGAACCGGATGACCCAGGACTGTCTCGCCCAGGGCTCTGCCAACATAGCATAAAATCTTTCCTGAAATCACAGACTATCTGGATCCCTTCATCTATGTAGTATATAGCCTACAATAAAGAAATCAGTTTTGAGAATTTGTTATTAGTTTTTAGTTTTGTAATTACCGTATTTACCCGAATGTACGTTAATCCTGAATCTAAGACGACTCCCTATTTTGGGGACTTCCTAAGAATTTTCTTTATTCACTTACCAGTACTATTCTTTTACTTGGCAGCCCGGATATGTACAGGCTATTCCATATGAAATCGATCAGTAAAAAACCTCGCATTTTTTTAATACTCTAATTTTTTCCCTATTTCTACAAGGTGCTGAGGAGAGTGCATTTTCAAAATTATACTATCGAAAGTCAAACGGTTTTCGTACTATTGAGCGACAAATTTAGCGTATTTTATAAAAACAAGCCTCTTTCAGCGCTCAGAACTCTGGAACCATTTACTGCAGAACATTGAATGGGAGCTCATTTTGAAGCTGACATTTAGTAGGTTATGATAAGAAGTAATACTTATTTTTATTGTATACAGAGAGACAGATAATCTGATTTTACTTACTTTTAGGCTTTTTGCCCATTTGTAAAAATGTAAAAAATATTGAGAAAAAACCTTGCATTATTAAGAGGGATTCGGCATTGTTTGCTTAGTAGCTCGGCAATAAGTTTCGAGGGTATTAAATAGATTATTTTCACACGCCTAGACTTGAAAGGCGCAGTACCCCACACACTGGCCGAGAGTTGAAGATAAGCGAGCATTGGGCGTCATTTTACTCCTGTGTTTATGAAAACTTGTGATAAAGCTAGCCCAACCATGACTGCTAGACGACACATCACGTGTTTGTCTCCTGGCCTTGCTTGTCTCAACTATCTACAGTCAGCTGGTTAGTTCATGCGCGTACTATTTATTTTCTTTATTTGATATTTTCAATACTTTATCAACGGTGCATCAGTAAAAAATATGTGTTTATTTGTACTTTCAATGCGGAATCTAACTATATATTTTAAAAATATTTTTTCGTGGGCAAAGGCGTCTTAATGAAGAAAAATCTAAATTTCTCCATTTCCATAAAAAGTAACAAAAACTTTTTACATGTCTATATAAACTTTAATTTCTCAGCATGAAAATAAACCATGATTTTGATCATTGGGTGAAAGGGTTTCGGAGCCACAACAGTTTAAAGTTGCTAATTTTATGAAAGTACGATAAATTTAAATATTTTAAATTTAAATACTATGAAGTTCTAATGCCTCAAACTTTGCACAAAGCATTGTATCATAGTTGTCAACGGACAGAAAAAGTTGCATTGTATTTAAAAATTACAAGGTCAATTTTCTCTATATTTCGGTCGATTTGAGATGGAATAGCCCACACAATGTAAGAACATTGACTTTGAGTGGACGTAACAATATTCCTTAATCTGCGATTTTAAGACGACCCCAGATTTTTTAATTTGAGAATTCGAGTAAATACGGTATATTTGTAGAATGAGCTCAGAAGAAATTTTTGGGGGTTTCGACCGTGTGATTGAATTTAATAGATTCGTAGGTTTATTCATCCACTGAAGTCAATACAATGGCATTGGATACCTACGTCAAAAGATTACAATAATCATAAAAGCGAATTAAATATTAAAATTAATTTTACCGGTGTTCAAAAACTCTTCAATATTATAAAAACTGTCTTTCAACAATAAATCCCTCACTTCTTGAATAAGATATGGACTTAGACCTTTAGTTTTCCGTTCATATACTCTTAAATCAGATTTTTGTCTTATATTGTAGTTATGAATCTGATCATTAGATGTAAAACTGTTATAATTTTGCTTAATGTGGCATAGTAGACTGGCAGACAAAAAATTTGGGACACTTAAATTTTACTTTATAAATGTATTTAATAGGTCACCAATATATTTAAATAGTGATTAATAAGATTACAATCTGACGATACAAAAAAAAATGAACATGACTTCATAACACCAACAATTACCAACAATAATGCCCATTGTTGTCACACTCTGCATTAGCAAAATTTTGTTGAAATCTAGATTGTGATGTTATTGTTTTAACTGTTGGTGGTATGAAGTCATAATCATTTTCGTTTTCAGTCTATGTTACGTTTATAATCGAATAATTAAATTAATCACTATTTAAAACATATTGGGAACATGTTAAATACAAAGTAAAATTCAAGTGTCCCACATTTTTTGTCCGCCAGTGTAGCCTATATTAAACGTGCGTGTGTATATGCGCGTGTTTGCGTATATGTGTGTGTGTAATGATCTCGATTTAACAACAAAGTTATTTTCTTTCTTGTATTCCAATATTTTGATATTAAACATACTGTATATAGACTTGGGAAGGTCAATATAAGCTTATTTAGTTAAAAAAAATTGGTCGACAGGGATCATGCATTGTACATTATATCTCCATGCTTTGGAACTACATATAAGTTCATTATTACGATATTACTACTCTCTTCAATTCATTATGCCTGGATAATCCAAACAATTCGATCATTAACCAGGCCTATAGAGTTCTACAAAGTAGGCAACCTTCAAGTTTGGTACCATATTGATCTTATGGAACCTGTAAGTAATTCGTTTGGTACCATATTAATCTTATGGAACCTGTAAGTAATTCGTTTGGTACCATATTAATCTTATGGAACTGTAAGTAATTCGTTTGGTACCGTATTAATCTTATGGAACTGTAAGTAATTCGTTTGGTACCATATTAATCTTATGGAACCTGTAAATAATTCGTTTGGTACCGTATTAATCTTATGGAACCTGTAAGTAATTCGTTTGGTACCATATTAATCTTATGGATCTGTAATTAATTCGTTTGGTACCATATTAATCTTATGGAATCTGTAAGTAATTCATTTGGTACCATATTAATCTTATGGAACCTGTAAGTAATTCGTTTGGTACCATATTAATCTTATGGAACTGTAAGTAATTCGTTTGGTACCATATTTACCTTATGGAACCTGTAAGTAATTCGTTTGGTACCATATTAATCTTATGGAACTGTAAGTAATTCCTTTGGTACCATATTAATCGTATGGGACCTGTAAGTAATTCCTAATTGTTTGAGATATTGTTTCCGTTTCCACACAGAAAAAAAACTGTATACTAAACACAAAATTACAATGAAAGACTAAAATGTCATATACAGGGAACGGATTTATATGGACTAAAAATATATGAAATATGTAAATATATATGTAGTTATTTTTACCAAAATATGGAATTAAATATGGATTTTTACCAAAATATGGAATTAAATATGGACTTAAAATTATAAAAAAATGACTATGTACGTTAAATATTGGTACATTTAATCAAACTAAACAAAAAATATAATGGACGTACCTTATCTTCCAATGTAGTTTCAACAAAACACAATTTTTATTGTCTGTTACCATAACAATAGGTTACAAACATTTCTTTCAAGTGCTGAAAAGTGAATCTTCTTCTATTGTCTCTGAGGATAGATTTATACTGACTAAAAGAGCGTTCGACGTCACAAGAAGTAACTGGTACATAATTCAATTTCACAATGTCTGCTGGGGATAAGTCCAAGTTAATCTTCACTGTTGATTCACCACTCATCACAGCAACAACCTTTTGTAGTTCTTCATATCCAGGGTTTTTTGAAAGTACAGTGTCCACCTTAGCTCTTACTGCATCTGCAACTTTACCTCTACCACGATTCAGTTGTTCCACAGTACTATTTATAATTTCAAAACTTTCAGATAGTGAAAGGTGCCTATTTTGGAGACTTTTGAGCGTTTTTATGATGCATGAAAATGTATGCTGAATGTGAGCTAAGTCATTCTTCACACTTATGTCACAGGTAACTGTTTTCGCAGTATCAATTGAGACTGCATCTTCAGAGTCCAATGCAAGGAGAACATTGTTAATAGAGTCTATATGTTCGGCATAATATTCAACTGCTTCTAGCCATGTACCCCATCTAGTTAAAATTGGCTTTGGTGGCAATGGAATTTCAGGGTACATTTCTTTCAACACGTTAACTCTACTGGGAGCTTTGAGAAATACTTTTTTCACTGATGAAATCAACAAATCTACTTTAGGGAAATTGTCTCTGACCACTTCTGCCACACGATGAAATGCATGCGCCACACAAGTAAAATGAGTCAATTTAGGATATACAACAGATAATGCTTGTCCAGCTTTGACCATATAAGGGGCAGCATCGCTAATAAAGAATAACACATTATCGTACATAATACCCTTTGGCCACAGGATACCCATAGCTTCGTTGAACAGTTTAACTATAGTTTTGTTATTGCACTTTTCTAGAACATCACAATGTAAAAGAATTCGTTCAGAATATTGTTCACTTAACAAACCGATAACTACATTACCAACAAGTCTACCTTCTTTGTCGGGAGTCTCATCAATGGAAACCCAAATTGAACTATCTTTAATTTCATCTCTTATCTTCTGTATTGTCTCATCGTAGATGGATGGAGCATACGTCTTCCTAAGTGTTGACTCATCCGGGATTGTATGTTGAGTATATTTTTCAAGGAATTCCCTGAAGACCTTATTCTTTAGTTTGTAGAGAGGAATATCAGCAGAGATGAGAGAACGGCACAGGTCGATGTTAAACTCAGATCTTACATTCGATGTTGTTGGTTGTGTTAAAAACAATTGTCTCTGCTTGGAATTTAGTTGTTTGTTGGCCTGATGTTTACTAGTTGTAATGTGTTGTTGCACCAGGAACTTTTGTCTAGATGATACTGCACACTGACACAAATTACAAAATAATATTTTATTGTCAGTTGATAAACCATCTTCTTTAAATTCTGAAATGTAACTTGTTAGTTTTGATTTTAAATTGACTGAATGACGTACTTTTGGCATATTTACCGTCTTTATAGTATGATTTACAAAACTGAACCTATGTGTACTCTGACTGGCATTTAACTGTTGAGCTGCACAACTGAAGTCTGTTAAAAATTTTAAATTAAATTAATACAGTTTTGTAACTTACTTTCCCATTGTTGATAGGACTGCTAATTTTCAAATAACTCTGATGTTAAAGGGATTACTGAACATGTGTTTAAATCTCTATTGTTGAAATGTATTTTTAAAAGTTAATGGAATTTTGTTTTGTTTTATTGTTAAACCTAATATAATATGGACTGTTTTATATGAAATATGGAAAATATATGGAAATTAACGAAAATATGTACTAAACTCTAAAATATGGAAAAATATGGAAAATAAAAGTAGGATTTTTCAACCCTACACATTGTGAAACATAAAGATAATGCAAAATATAAATTATATTAGCTTTATAAGTAAATATGTATTTACATATAAATCCTTTCCCTGGTCATATAGAATGAGTTTTCTCTACAAAATGTACGTATTCACGATTACTTTATAACAATTATTGTAAAACACTTTCAACAATTTTATTGCCCACTCACCTGGGTCATATCGATACCTTGATCCTCTTGGAGAGACAGCTGGTGGTAATAGGCCGCTCCTTTCCCTGCATGCATCAGCTGAGTGTATTGTACTCCCTGAAAGACGAATAAAAATTAATTCCAAATCCTACTAGTAACAGAAAGAAAACAAATTAAAACTTATGTTTTAGTCTTCCACCATTTCTCCTCTGCATAAAATTCAATCACAAAAAAGTATCTGCTAGTCACATGTGGAATTATTTGTTTTAATTTCTCTATGAAATTAAGTCATGGTGATTTTCATTAAGAATGAGTATTGTTGTTTAGTCAACTGTCCGAAGATAGGTCTGGACCCCACAAGTGGCACCAAGAAGGCATCACTCATGAGGCAACTAGGCCAGGAGATAATGGGGTAGGGTGGTTATGCAGTATTAAAATAATTCGAACTGTATTGTACAGAGGCTCTAAAAGTTATAACTCCCAAACAACATAAATAAAAACTATATCAAATTTTGTCAATTTAAAAGGAAAGTTACATTTTATTATTTTCTGTATTGAAGCAGCATATATTCCTATTCTTGTGTATGTGTGTGCGCGCGTACGTGCATGCGTTTATTGTTAATAGTAGAGCAGTAACTCAATAAGGGCCATTTGTGAAATAAATAAATAAATATATAAATAAATAGATAAATAAATAAATAAATAAATAAATAAATAAATAAGGAAATAAATAACTAACTAAATAAATAAATAAATAAATAAATAACTAAGTAAATAAATAAATGAAACAAACAAACAAACAAATAAATAAATGAAACAAATTAAACAAATAAATAAATAAATAAATAAATAAATAAATAATGTTTAACAATGTAGGTCAGCAGTTTTCAAACTCTTCTAGGGATGTAGGTAGCGGTAATTAAATATATCCTAAACAAACATTTCAGAAAACGATTTACAAGAGATCTATATTAGTTGAAAAGTTTTAAAGAGAATTTACACAGTAGCGTGAAAAATGACTAATTTTTTGCAAAATAAATATTCACAAACTTATCTTTTCATATGTCACAACGAGGGATGTATTTCAGGTCAGGCAGGTCAGGTGGGTCCTGGCGGCTCCAGGGTACTGTTTTTCGAGGCCGGACAGTGCCAGGACACTTTTATCATGTTCATATTATCATCAAATTTTGCATTTATGAAACGTCATAGGCCTATTTTATTCATATTTAAATAATTTCTTAGTGGGATATAGCTACTCCCCAGACCTAACAACCTCTATATCTAGATTCGAACCCATGTATTTTCGACTGACATTCCATAAGTATTCCTGCTGAAATAATGATGATGACGGTGATGATGATGATGATGATGATGATGATGATAATGACGACAGAGGTAACTATTACCGGTATTACCGAATTCACAGAACCAGGCACTTTTTTGTTTAGAAATACACCACTGGTTACAACTTGTACACTGCTAACAAATCATCTACTTAATTTACAAATAAGTACATTTCTATGCTTCACCTACTATACAATGCACTCCATAATTTTATGCAAACAGGGCCTGATTTATAACTTCAGAGGTCCGGAGCTTAATTTTCTTTCTGAGGGCCCTTCTATTCATATTATGATAAATAGGCCTATCTTATTTCATTTAAATTCTGTCACATATCTCCTTTCACCATGCATTTATTTCACATAAGTTTTTATTAATTCTCTATTTTGGGAAGAGGGATTAAAAATAAAGTGGTCCCATAAGGTATCAGTGATTGTGTGTGGCCACAAGACAGGGTCAGAGCTGACTGCATTGGTTGTAGTATCGGTACTATCCCTTGTTTCCTCTAGTGCAGTAATGCAGGAGTTTGAAAGGAATGTTTATTTTTTTTCTAAATTATGGCTTAGGCTTATACAAAAAAAAAAACCTTGGCTCTCCACAATTTAGTAGCTGTGGCGAATTGTTCTCTATTTATGCCAAAATCTTCATTAATCTGTGTTAAAACATTCTTAACTGTTTGAAACTGGAGGTCCTTGTGGGTAAAGAAGTTACTGCTGAGAACATACTAGTAGAGTCAGAAAGTACCGGAACTTGTATGGCAACGCCATGCTCTATAGGCAACTTCTCTGCCTTGTCCGTGTAGTATGTGGCCTGCTCTCCAGGCAGGCTCCAGCAAGACCTGGAGAATATGGTGGCTGTGGAAGGACAGGTATTTTGTGTTGCGCGAGGGATATCGCTCACCAAGAGCGACCGATATGCTGGGGCATTGTCATTATGAAGAACCCAATTCTGTCCTTGCCACAAATTGGGTCTTTTCCGTCGAACTGCATCACGAAGACGCCGAAGAATTGCAACATCGCCTCCTTACTGACAGTTCGATTCTCAGGAATAAACTCAAAATTTACGAGACCCTGGATGCCGAAGAGCACTTCAAGCATTACTTTCCCCTTTGATCGGTCGGCACACTGAGTCTATACGCCTGGAGAGTAGGCTACATACCACACGGACAAGGCAGAGAAGTTGCCTACAGAGCATGGCGTTGCCACCCGAAGTTCCGGTACTTTCTGACTCTATTAGTATGAACGAACATAATTGCTCAGTGATCAGCGTTGTTTTTCCTATTGTTGAATTTCTATAGCTTTCCGTTTTCTTTTATTGGCTCCTAACTCAAATTTGCTTAGGAATTCCATTTTTATTTATGGACATTCCTACAAAAACACTAACATTACCACTACACACCGAATATGGTCCTATACCAACAGAAATTAGATAAGCTGCAAAGAACATAAGCACTAGGCACTTGATTTGACACTCAATACAACGAGAAGTTACAATGTTGTTGACTTTGACTGCTGAATTCATTATTAATTATTATTATTATTATTATTATTATTATTATTATTATTATTATTATTATTATTAAATAGGCCTATTGTTACAATTGGAATAAACTGTACATGTTAGTGAACATTTACAAGTCAAACACATTAAACTCTGCAATCAACTTTTATGACTCTATTTCTCACAGGGCATAATATAGCAATGAAATGCTGATGAAATAAAACTGAGAAGAGAAACCGAGATAGTTACAAAACACTTATTTCAGAACTTCGTCTGTCACTAAATTTCCTACTGGGATCGAGCTCTAGCTTCTTGATAAGAGTAGGTTACTTACCTGACGGAAAATAATATATATATAGCTATTCGTATGTAACAGTAGAATATAAAGCATGGAGGTTAATTATATTTACTAACCGATGCATGTTAGCTAACACTTAATTTAATTTTGACGAGGACTGCATGTAAAGATGGCTACTTTGTAAGCAAGTCTGCAATGAAACCTATGCTGCTAATTCATTTTCCACTCTCTACTGTAGCTAGGATTCGAAGATCGTCTGGCACCGGTTATAAAACTGATTTATTACCGTGCAATGCTATAAACCATGTCAAGGAGCAATAAATTTCGGGCAATCGCCTTTAGGATAAATAAAAAGTAACTTACAATCTCTGAAATATTTGAAATTTGAAACTGAAAAAAAATTACAGCCAATAAATAACAGCATATGTAACTTCATGACTAATATATCCAATAATTCACTTTTGCAACAATAATAATAAGATGCCGTGAATAGAGGTCAAAAAGTTTACGAATACAACAGAGCATTGGCGTTTTGTTATCGTAATCATGTGTAGTATATAGTAATTTCAACTTCCCATGAACTTCCGATGCTGGTTTCATTTTCACTCTATAATAATATAATTCCTGGTGTTGTGGAAGAGAAGGCCTGATGGCCTTAACTACACTAGAATAAATAAATAAATAAATAAATAAATAAATAAATAAATAAATAAGTAAATAAATAAATATATTCCTATCCAAATTCAGGTATCTTTTTTTTCGCTATAGAAGCCAAGAAGAGGAATTGTTTCTTTTTTAATATACAGTAGAACTTGGTTATAGCGACCTCGTTTTGTGCGACACCTCGTCTATAACGTCAAATATTCTGTGGTCCCAACTAATTCCCCATAAGACATATGCTTCCCTACCTTGCTTAATGCGACAAACGCATATGCGTCTACCTCGCATATAACGTCATTTTCAACCTCAGTTTGGAATAAGATTTTCTAAGAACCAAAGTATTTTAAGAAATATTTTGTTGAAATCTGACTCTGACAAATTCTTTACAGTCTCCTTCTATCATAGACCTCTGGAATGCAGGCGGATTCCCCACCCCATTATAAACTGCCCGAATTCATGCGGTATTAGATCAGTTTCGACAGGAAGTTTTCACTAAGTGCACGCATTTTAACGTAGAATGTCAACTAAAAGGAGTGACCCTTTAGAAGTCATAATTATGAACATGTTCTATAAAGCTAGGGAAAGGAGCAATGAAATTGGAACTGAAATTATGAACATAGAACGTAATTTAGCCCTAGAAAGTGTGTATTGGGCAAGTAGAAGACGACAGAGTAAAATGACTGATTACTTCACTTCTAAGTAAAGTAGTTTGGTGAGTACTGAACAAACTGTTTTAATACAGAATACTGTATTTATAATTGTAGGCCTACGTGTATTTTATTATGTTCATTGTAGGCTTAAAAGTCAATACATAAATCTAACATAAGTCTAATTAAGTTTGTTATTTTTCATTTTCCACCTCACTAGATTGATAATGTGAATCTCGGTTACTACGACACTCGTTTATAACAACATAATTTTCAAGGTCCCTTGGATGTCGTTATAACCAAGTTCTACTGTACTAGTATTTTACAAATTCTTACAATAATTTTAATTTTCAGGAACTAATTTTGTTCAGTTTATTAATAGCATGCAAAACCGTCCTTCTTCCTGCATCTCAATAAGAGTGTAATTAACACATTAACTTTTAAGCAAAATATTAACTTCCGGGAGGAGAAGAGTGACATTACTAACTTTCATTTTTCAACTGTCTGTTCTTCCAGGAAGTGTAACACACAACGGGTTATTAGAAGACTAAAGTTTTAAACATCTTAATAAATTAATGTATTCCATAGATTTAATATTTAAAGGCTGACAAATCACTTAATGAAACAACAAATGTGAGTTCCAATGTTCAGAGGACGCTGAAACATAGGCGGAGTTATGGGGGGAATGGTGGTCACAGTCACCCCTCCCCCAAACTTGTCACAACTCTTTTTTATTAACGTTACAAAATATTGAATTCAGAAGATCTTTTTTTAGTTTGTTTATGATTAAGTTTCTGTGCTTAAATTGATGAATTAATGTCTTCAGATCATGTATCTGGACTAGCCAATAATATTTATTTTAAATTTCTGTTAGCAATGTTACGTAGTTTTATTGATGTATGTGTGTTTCTGTACAAGACAAAAAAAGAAAGAGATTGTTTTAAATTATTATAATTTGTAGTAGGCCTACAGTTCAAGCCCTATACAATTCGATCCGCGGATATGAATGTAATACTGTAAGAAACATGCTCCCGAAAATACCTTCATGAAATAATCATATTCCGATATACTGTACCACGGTCAAGCTATAACGGGGGAGGACGTAAATGATGTCCCCCATAATCCCGTTATATCGGGATTCTATAGTTTTGCTTTGCCCCCCCCCCCCCCAAGGAAACGGTTCTCTATCCGCCTATGCGCTGATTGTCACATATCTATATGTAATACATCAGTTCATTTGATCTCTAGATAATTTAGTGATAATTTTATTTGCTTTTCATGTATTTCTCTTTCCACTCAAAATAACAGAAGCGTTTCCTTACCTGAGGTCCTGGAAAAGTGAATGCTGGATACGAGAACTGGGGTCCTGGAGACTTTCCAGATATGCCATATATATCGCCATGATCACAGCCATCTGCAAAAATTAATAAGACAACAATTATACTTCTTAAAATTAAATAATTTATCTCCATTATAGCCTACTATGGCTCATCCTGGGAAACGACTCTGTAGGTGAATTGGTCTACAAAACTGGCTTCATATGGGTGAATATGACGAAGAGGCAAGTACCCGTAATTAGTAAAAAAAAAAAAAAAAAAATAGCCAATCAGTCTGTATCATATAACGTCAGTAATAATTCCTCATAGACCTATGCAGAATTTCTTGAAAAGTACGACAAAATATTTCCACCCCCAGTCTCCTCTCCTTCTTGTAATCTTCAAGCTAACTAGATGCGTCTCAACATCTTATAAGTTTATTAATACAATTACTGAAAAATTCTATGTCAAAATCTATGCTAATATTACACCATATGGTGAACTTGCACATCTATAGTGAAGTGCCATATGGAAAAGTGACTTTTGAGAAGACAGAAATGACAGTTCGAAAGTGCCAAGTCTGGACTGTAGGGAACTAGAGATATTTTCTCAACGATTTTGATGCAAGAAGTCAGAGTGAATACTGCTCTATGCAATGTACTGATTCAGCTATTCAGTTTGTTCACATATTGTCGACATCTGCTAACCTCTATGCGATATTTATTACATGAAATAGTTAAGTATTATGTAAACGAGGAACTGAAATTTAAAAAAATAAATATGACTGTTGTAAAAGATAATTAGATGAATATAGCAGCAGGGACGATTTACATACACTTGTTTATTATACAGTTAAAAAAAAGAGAATTTCAAACTTAGCAAGTAAACAAGTTTGAATGTTTAAAATAAATGCGATAGGATGAAAACTTGCACTAAAACCAGAAGTGTAAGTTAAACCAACATAAGTTGAATAGTTCTATGATAGAAAATTTGTTATTAAATTGTGTAAATATTGTGTATAATCGCTATTTGTGAATGTATCAGTTTTAAGATTAAGTTTATGTACTTTTGAACTATTAATAAATAATACCAATATTGCTCTATGCATAGTAGTGTGTATCATACAATGGCATCACATCATGTGTTATGAGAGAGTTTCGAAGTCTGTACAATAAGTATCCAATTTTAGATCCAACTCTTTTATAACAGCTCATTGTGTATCAGTAATTAATGAAAAATCCACAACAATAGTAAAATTGTGTGCAAGACATTTCATCATTACTGGTACCATGTGAATTACAGGTTATTACAAAAAATTAAGTATAAAGTACAGCAAAAATAGTTTCTTTTTAAAGTATGAGGCAAAAGGTTACAGAGCATTAATCCCAATGCAGGTGGCTCAACACATAAACCAGAGGGTTTATATGGCAGCGAAATTTTAATAATATGTTCTTAAAATATTCTATACCAAGGTGGAAATCGAAATCAGTATATTTTTATCAACTCCCGTCTCCGAATCTAATTAGAATTGCTTCAACTACGATTGTACACCAGGTCAAGAGGCCTTAATATTTACGTCAAATTTCTCAATGTTGTAGATTGTAGAGTAACGTTCTGCTCTACAGTGATTGTTCATTTTCTCTCCAAGATTCCACAGAATGAATGCTATGGCAATCCCAAACTACTGTCGACATGACTTGACTTATAGGACACTGGTGACATTTCTGATTTTTTTGCTCTCTGGAGGTAGTGGATGTTTCCAGGTCACTGAGGTTTGTTTGTTCTCTGTTAGAACGTGACGAACTCATACTTCCCTCCCCTGTGACATTACAAAAGAGAAGATCCTCGTCTTCTTTCGTGTATCGCACCAGAATTCAAGAATTTCTTTCTGTAAACTGTCGAAGCACCCAGAGTGACCATACATTCTGAGAGTCAAGGCGTATGGGCAATTTCGCAAACTGTGGTCATTGGCAAGTGAACTTCTTGCAATTTCACCTAGTTTTCAAGAACCCTCAAAGCGTGGAATGTTCTATAAAGTTCACTCCATTAAAACAATACAATCTTGATTTTTAGATATGTGAGTTATCAATACATGAAAAGCAATGCATGACGAATGTCGCTTTATTTTATTTATTTTTTTCGTTTTCGTATATTATTCCGACATATACGGAATTAAAATTTGGAGCTAGTCTTGATGAGAGTCCACCTGTATGTAGGCAACAATTTCGCACGACTGTCTACAAAATGACAACAGAGGCTCCTGTTTACTGCACATGCGCAGTGTGTTGTAAGCGAAACTTATACAATAAGGGAATTACAAATTTTATTTCCATATTTGTACATGCACAATATTTTGATATTCACTTTCCACATTTCAGTCGTCCAAGGTTGGCAACAATATGGCTGGTAAAACAGAGCACTTCTTAATGAGGTGGTAATGAAGAACTGATGGCTGATAAAACGACAACCATAGAAAAAATCTGCCTCAACATAGTCCCTTTCCACCACATGTTTAGTTCATATGTATGAGACATTCTTGGTTCCATTTCAGCGTCTCTTGTGAATAAAGATTTCGTTTGTGTATAGCCCATATTCTATACACCTTTATTCCTTTATTCACAAAAGACAATGAAAACAAACGAAGAATGTCACACAATATTAAAGTAGGGTACACAATAGCTCAAGAAAAATTACTTTTATCCATAACTGCTATCATATCTAAACTGGTCTTTATTCCATCGTCCTTGACAACCTAAACAATGGCTTTATTCACAGCACTGAATTAAACGTTTCAATCAATCAATCAATCAATCAATCAATCAATCAATCAATCAATCAATCAATCAATCAATCAATCAATCAATCAATCCATCCATCCATACATGAATCAATGAATCGTTGTATGAATGAATCAATGAGTCGATAAATGGATGATTGTTGAATCGGTGGATTATTGATTGATTGATTGAATGAATGTACTGAGAGAGGAAGAATTATCAATTAAATGGTAGTTAAAAACTTTTTCCATGACAACCAACACATCAGCAACCATAAAATCCATACATCCATTCATTTATGACTTCTTCACAAACAACACATTAAAAAGAAAAGGTGTGCAATTTATAATTGAATTTAGATACTAATCATGAAATATAGATACTAGTAATGGATAAAATATTGTATAGCACACAAGAGTAAACAGATTTTACTGTATTATACTATAAATTACAATAATTGTAATAAGCGAGATAAGTTCAAGTATTCGCTATGGAATTACCTGACAATTGTAATATTACAATAATTAAAATAATTGTAATTTATAGTATAAGACAGTAAAATCTGTTTACTCTTTAATTATTAAAGACATTTATTTCATTTTATTGTATTATATTATGCTTCCGGATAATATATAATCATCTGCATAGATAAGGTGGTAGCGTGTTTGCCTAATAATCCCAGACTAAGTTCGGACATGTGTTCGAATTCCGCTTCGGTCGATTATCTGGACCGGTTTATTCCGATATTTTCCCCAATTGTATGGCAAATGTCAGGTAATTCCATAGCGAATACTTGAACTTATCTCGCTATTCCATACAATAAATAACCTAGTAGGTTATGCAGCATTGTTAAACAAACGACTTAAAAATAATAATAAACGCTGTGTAGTTAGATCACAAAGCGGAGTCTATCAGTCACCTCGTTTTTTTAAATAAAAACACTTCCAAGCACTCATTATTATCCTTAAGAATCGATATAAAGCCTAAGAACAACAATTATGTTGATGTAGGTCTATGTATGCTTCGAAAGGTTTCATTTTCAGGACTGAACACATTTCTAAACATCAACTTATATCTGTATTCATTTTGGGTCTTCCCAACATAAGAACAGATCTGATACAATCCACTAGAAAAACCATTAAATCAAATCACGTTTTCTCGCTGCATCCCCTGTAAGAACAACACTGAGAACGGCCTTATACCCGCATCTTAATGGAATTCTCGACCTTCAACTTTTCCGTTTGTAACCCAGACGTTTAATTCTTTTATTTCATGTGGATGTGGTTTCCAGCGAATTCTGAACTGTGGATTGTAGCAGAGAGCGAAGAATGTACTTTTTTTTCTCTTCGTGTCTATGGCGTCATATCTTCTTCATGAGATGAAATCAAATGTTTATTTACTCTAAATTCAATTACTATTGTAACAACAGCTTTGAAACAGGAGTGACACATGTTGAGTGATGTATAGTCAGCCGGCATAAATAAAGTAACTGTGCGCGAGTCTACAACCCCCAGACACAAAACAATGCAAGGCCAAATCATTAGCGGCGACTAGTCAGTAGCGCTCTGTACTTCGTACAATGTATTGCAGAAACAAAACTACATCCTTTTCAAAATAAAGTTCTACGCTAAAATGGGTTAAGTGGTGTCCAGCTTCCAAAAAACAAGAATTAAGAGGACTTATGCCCGTGTGCACCATTCTCGATTAAAATTTGGCCATGGTTAAGTCGGCACTTGACCATCTTCAACGCCAATTTGCGGAGTATCAATCTCGATCAAAGTTAAACAAGCAAATTGATGATGATCAAATTTGATCACGGGTGTGGGACGATTATCTTGAATTGAACATGGTCAAGTCGAGAAAACCAAAATGGCGGCACGATTTGACGTACTTGATGGAATTGAAGATGAAATGATGTATCTTGAACACGCAAATCACTGCGGAAATAACAGAATTGGTGTTATTGTAGAAAGTGTAAGTTTGTAGATGAATAATAAAAATGTTTTTTTTTTCTCAAAATAGACTAATGTATTATATATGTTTCTGCTTTGGAAGATCGGGACTTTACTTGACGACAAAATATTATTTAGGCCTAACTGTCCAATTTTGTTAACATAATAATAAAGTAGTTATTCTATGCCGGTAATAATATAGCAAAACTAAATGACCATTTTGTAGAATGCGAGATTATCACTTATTAGCTATAGATTTGCCGTTTGAAACTATTAGAACCTACATGACATTTTGGTCAATTAGGCTATTTACGCTTGAATTAAGAGAAATTACACGGATACCTTCCTTTCCCTCTTACTCCAAAATTCCAACCTTGTGAACATAAAATAAATGGATAAATTTCAGAACAAGGATAGGCTACTTTCCTTTCCCCTCTTACTCCAAAATTCCAACCTTGTGCACACAAAATAAATTGGCACTAAAAACTTCCTTTTCGTATGCATGATGATGCGTATTCGACATACACAGACGAATTGCTTTTTTTTATTTTAAAATAATTGTTAGGGAGGTATCCGTATACTGAAATTTTCCCAAATAAATTATTGGCACTGAAATGTGTCTTTTCGTAAGCAAGATGATGAGCATTCGACAAACACATACAAATCTGCTCTTTTTAGTAGCCTATTCCAAGATAATTGTCAGTGAGGTATCCGTATACTGAAATTTTCCCAATTATTATCAATAATATGAAATAACCACTGCATAAATTACGTTACAAATTATGTGGAATTATGTAAACACGTATAACTCATGTTGAATTGTGAGGTTAAATCCAACCAGGTAACCTGCTTTTCTCTTAGAGAACTGTTAAAACTAGTCGGTTGCTACACTAGGAGTCACTCGCTGAGATTACAGAAGCTTATCTTCCTGACTAGAGTCGTGCACAATCGGTTACGAGAAATAGAAATTATACATATTGCTATTGAACGCCTGGCGCTATAGTCAGTATGTAAAGCACTCCCATCTCGCGGAGTGTCTTTTTTTTAGTAGGTTATTTTACGACGCTTTATCAATATCTTAGGTTATTTAGCGTCTGAATGAGATGAAGGTGATAATGACGGTGAAATGAGTCCGGGGTCCAGTACCGAAAATTACCCAGCATTTGCTCGTATTGGGTTGAGGGAAAATCCCGGAAAAAACCTCAACCAGGTAACTTGCCCCGGGAATCGAACCCAAGCTACCTGGTTTCGCGACCAGACGCGATATACGTTACTCCACAGTTGTGGACCCGCGGAGTGTCTCAGGTTCCGTTTATCGAATATTCTAATTGTTTCTCATTCTTTGTGGATGGACGGTTCATTTAATTCATATATTATTATTATTATTATTATTATTATTATTATTATTATTACTATTATTATTATTATTATTATTATTATTATTATTGTTCTATCTTTTTAATTTTTATTTTATTAATATAAACGTTATGGGGGATAAGCTTTTTGGCATTTTTTGTAATTATTATTATTTTTGATTAGTGTTGGTTTTATAATAACTATCAGTTTAAGTTTATTAAAATTGTATTTTGTTAGCTTATGATTTTTGATATTTAATTAATTTATTGAATTTTTTATTTAATTGTTGTTTTTTTGTAATTATGACGAAATTTATATTTGTGAAGTTTTTTGTTAAAATTTTGAAAGGAACTAGGCCCACATTGAGCCATGCAGGGGTTACAAGAGCCCTTGCAAGGACGCGATTATCATCGTGTAGCCTACCATTTAATTGATAACTCTTCATCTCTCAGTACATTGAATCAATCAATCAATCAATAATCAATCAATCAATAATCAATCAATCAATCCATCAATCCATCTATCATCCATTCATCGACTCATTGAGTCATTCATACATCGATTCATTCATCCAGTCCAGGTATTACAGTTTGTACCTTCAAGGGCAACAACATGCTTCGTGAAAGTACAAGCGTTTGAGCTTCAGAGTACTTTTCTTTTTGTTAATAGCACCCTATCGTCTTAAAAATGATTTATTAATGAAATAATAATGCAGCTCTTTAGAGTAATTAAAAGGCATTATATATTAACAACTACTGTTTTAGAGGTATGCATTTTGAGTTTAAAATGTAAATATTACACTAGAACAGTGGTTCCCAACCTTTTTTAACTGCCGACACACTTTACTGAACGCCCACGATATCGCGACACAATTATTTGATTTTAATAATAATAATAATAATAATAATAATAATAATAATAATAATAATAATAATAATAATCTTTTTTTCTGGAGAAAAAAGTGGTGGAACTTTGTGTAGAATATTTTATAGCGAACGGGGAGATGATTAGTGTTCACTGCAAAGGAATTTGTCGTTTTTAACCTCCTTTTCCTCCAACTAAGACTTTCAAGATCTAAGCGGAATTCAAAGAAAAATTATATTAAAACATAGTTATTCACACATATTTCGGTTCCATGATGAAAAATGCAACAAAAAGGTGCCTGAACGCCGTTCCAGCGCGTTCCGCTAGAAAAAAAAACACTGAATAACAACTTCTATGTAGTTTCGGATATCCAGTGTTGTAGACAGGTTGGTGGTTAACACGCAATCGAAAAATGTAAAAGAACAAACAGCAACGTGAGTAGCATTAGAAAAAAACAAAGATATATGTCAAAAATCCCAACCTATCTATGTGGATGTTCGATAAAAAATTTTATTATCGTTTTTTGAAAACTCGCCTATTTAAATTTGTTAATGTGAAGTCTGCGCTTGATGAGTTGCACGGAGTTTCTCTATACGTGGCCTTATGACTGAAAAACTGAACTGAGCATTGTTGCAGTTGTTCACGTTTCATTGGTAAAGTCTGTCCCAAAATAAAATGTACCATATCAAAAACATAATTGCAAATAAAAATGCGTTGTAAAGGAACTTTCTGCATCGCATAAAAATTTATTTTTGAATTCCAAAATTTCGCGACACATTTCATGGTGCTATGCGACACACCGGTGGGAACCCCTGCACTAGAATATAGGTCTATGTACTTATTTGCTCTTCTCTTTAGTAAGTAAATGTAATTTATTTTATTTTATTTTTGCATTTCTTCATATTCTGCATTACATTTATTTCCTTTGTTGTTACTTTTTTTTTACCTTGGGGAATTTAACTGAAGTGAATTTATTATGGCAGGCAGAGTAACTATCTCATGCCCCCATGTTTTAATGCTACCAGTGCACTTCATTAGAACCAGGTACCCAGCTTCGAAGCCGTTAGCCTTGAGAGCTTACAGTGTATTTATTTATCACCTATTTTCATATTACAGGGTTGTTATCTAAGAAATTAGCAATTTCTTTGTTTGCTTGTGGTGGGTGAGCGAAAGCTCGTATTGTAGCCCTGAACCACCGGACTCCCCTTGTTGTTACCGGTGTTCATTTGTTCATTTATGCATCAGTTGTGAAGATAAGTGTATTAAAATGTCCAATCAATTGTAGACTATATCAAGCAAACACATTTTTTAACAAGACAAAGTAAATTTCCTTCAATTGTTACTCAGTTTGTGTACTCAGAAAATGTCGGTTTCATGTATGATGAAGTGCGGCTGGTGTTCTGTCTACCTGCAAAACATAAGGGGTAACCGGTTGAAAATCGACGTGGGATAGCCTGACATTCGCCTTACAGTTGTTCGTCTTACCTCGGAAAAAATCAGAAACCGGTAATCAGCTGAAGTGAGATTCCAACCCATGCTTGTGCACCGACTCCCTTTTATTACCTCTAAACCACGCCGGTGTCTCATACTTAGTTCGCTAAGGACTGGACTGTCTTACACTGCAAACTTGAACTCGCAAATATTTGGATTTCTGAGTCAGAAAGACGTTAATCCCACAGTATCAGTCGACACGAACAGTAGCTACAAGATAATATACTCCCAGATCTTCAGGGAAGCAGAATATGCTAATTTTAGGTTTTATTTATAGAAGCATTAATGTATTTCATACAATGTTATTTCCAAGTAATTTCAAGCATTTTCTGAACAATAGTATTAAAATATTGTGTAATTTATTCATAAAATTCGTACGTGTCTTTTCCTGTCATTGTGTTGATGCTACGCAGGAATTTTGAGTATGTCGAGTATGGCATGGTGCAAAGTGTACGTGGATAACAATAATTATAAAGTTAGGAAAAGGTAAGACTCAGCAGAGGAACACAACTGGAAAAAAAAAATTGTGATGAAAGAAAGCGGCATTAAAAGAAAGAAACTTATAAGTACGCATAATTATTTTCAGTAATTTCTAAATATTTTTAAACCACCACTCATTTCCAGGTCATAAAAGCTATACAATTTCAAACCATTATTACACGTTTCATAAGGCAATATTTTAATCCCTTCACCCGTCTCATATAACAACATACAATTAATGGTAAGTTATATACATATAAAAGTATAATTTCAGTAAAACTTATGAAGATGACCACTCCTCTGACATAATTATCTGTTTTAGTTGTTCGTATTTTCATGGAATTGACAAATCCCCATTTAATTAAATAGTCTTTCTCTAATTTATTTGTCTACCGGTGTAACTTGAATACTGGCAACTCAGAAGTTATACTGCTTAAATATTATGCCTACTTCATGCATATTTTACTTCTACAATTTCAACATTGTAAAAATCGCAAGTTGAAAATTTTGTAGAATATTTTCCTAATACCCTGAGAAGTGTAAGTGGGGTGACATAGTGAAAACATTTATACACAATAAATAGGCCACTTTCTTCAAACACAAGTTGAAATTCTAAAAAAGTGTTTATCGGTTAATGAAATAGTACACTTATATCACATTTCAGTGACAACTGTTTTAAGGCTGATCCACAATAAACCGAAAACGGAAACGACAACGAGAACGAGAACGAGAACGAGAACGAAAATATTGTTAAAATAAATGTTTTTAAATGTGAGCATTCACAACTAACGAGAAGCTTACCGGAGCCGGGGAACGGAAACGTGAAAATTAATTGTGAATACTCACATTTAAATACATTTATTTTAACAATATTTCCGTTCTCGTTATCGTTTTCTTTTCCATTCCAGGTTTATTGTGGACCAGCCTTTGCTTATACACGTATTGAAATAATGCGTCTATGCCTAATATGGCGAATAAAACACTATTAAATACTTTGCAGTAGAAGTACACATTAACTTTTGCAAACAACTAAGTTGAATGCCAATGTGTTTTTTAAAATAAATGTGAAGATTAAATTAATATAGAAATGTATGTGTATTTCTTGATGTCTACACAGTTTTTCATAATGTAAGACTGTAAGTTATTTTTTTTTATTTTGTTATTTAACGACGCTGTATCAACTACTAGGTTATTTAGCGTCGATGAGATTGGTGATAGCGAGATGAGACCGAGGATTCGCCATAGATTACCTAGCATTCACCTTACGGTTGGGGAAAACCTCGGAAAAAACCCAACCAGGTAATCAGCCCAAGCGGGGATCGAACCCGCGCCTGAACGCAACTTCAGACCGGCAGGCAAGCGCCTTAACCGACTGAGCCACGCCGGTGGCTACTGTAAGTTGACATCATCACAAGCTACTGATGCTATTAAAAATTGTTTTATAATTTGACCTCATTTTAAGTTGAATAGATTTGAACGGAATGAGATGTGGTCAATGTAAGCAGGTTTTATTGTAATTTAATAATAATATTAATAATAATAATAATAATAATAATAATAATAATAATAAAATATTACGGTACATTAGAACACAGAAAATACATTTACGCACATACAAAGTTTTTTTACCGCAGCATGACTATGACAAATAGTCACAAATACTATTTCCTTTAGGACACATGTATGTATGTATGTATGTATGTATGTATGTATGCATGTATGCAAGTAAAATACAGAAGATTAGTATTAGTATCGCTATAGGTCTCGCAAGCAGGGAATATCGACGGAAAGAATGCGAATGAAACAATGCGATAAGGAAGAGAGGGCGACAGGAAAGGTCACGAGATAGCTTACATGATATTCAAGAGTACAGTCGGAAGAGAAATGACATCGATAGAATCAGTCTTGCGTTGTGATAGTTACATTACGACTTTAGTTTGTTTCATTGCATGTGAATACGTGTCTCGTATCGCACGGTATTATTATTTCATTCGTAAACACATGTTGCGCGTTTAATTAGCTTCGAATTTTTCTCTTGCTACGTTCTTTATTTCCACAGCGATGTCCTCATTTGTTCATCTTCTTGGAAGAGACAGTACTTCCATCGGCTCGTACCTCTCGCTCCTTCGGCGTGCCTACATACACACGTCAAAACAGACAGCAACGCCACTATTGCTTTTCGGTAATCGTTCCTTGCGCGAGCTATACAAAAATTTTTAAGTTCTAAGTCATGATTCTATCATTAAATGTTAAGATACAGTGAACCAATGTCATTATGGAAGCAATAGCAATCTTTCTCAAGGTCTGTACTATTTTTACAACACAGATATTTACTGTTCATCTACTTTTGAGCCACTCTGTATGCAATGGGAGTTGTTTCTTAAATCCTACATTTCCGTTATCACTTTATTTACATAATTTAAAATGCTTTTGTAGTCTTTATTAATTGTAAATTGAACTCATTTAAAAAAAATCGAGATATAAAAGTTACTATATGAGCCGTTCAGAGCAAAAGTAGTGTAAGTCAAAATTGTGTAATTAGGTTTAAAGTAAAAATTCTGTAAAATACAGCGCAAAGTAGCAATTAATATGGCCTTCTTGCTATCCACTGACTACTAATAGTTCAAATAAATTGAATATTAATTGCTACTTTGCGCTGTATTTTACAGAATGTTTACTTTAACCCTCATTATCCATTTTTGACTAACACCACTTCTGCTCTGAAGGGTTCATATAGTGACACTGACCGTTGGTAGTTTGAAAAAAAACATTTTTAATAGCCTACTTTCCCTGCCTAATCACTATATTACAGACTTACTGAGTGTCATATTTAAAATATTGAACGCTATTACAATATCGTAAATGCAAAAACAGCCACCTGTGTGTGTGACTTGTTACAGTTCCCGTGAATAACAGGAAAATCACTCGAATTTTAGTGTTAAATATACAGCATTATCTTAAACCATTCTAGCATGAAAGCAACAGCACCAGAAGCCAGTTAAAACTCCCTACATGCCTTATTATGGCGGCCGGGTAGCTCAGTTGGTAGAGCAGCTGGCTACGGACTGGAAGGTCCGGGGTTCGATCCCAGGCGGTGACAGGATTTTTTCTCGTTGCCAAACTTTCAGAACGGCCCCGAGGTTCACTCAGCCTCCTATAAAATTGAGTACCGGGTCTTTCCCGGGGGTAAAAGGCGGTCAGAGCGTGGTGCCGACCACACCACCTCATTCTAGTGCCGAGGTCATGGAAAGCATGGGGCTCTACCTCCATGCCCCCCAAGTGCCTTCATGGCATTGTACGGGGTACCTTTACCTTTTTTACATGCCTTATTATAAGCGAGGAGGTGGTTTTGTCTTCGGGCCGTTGGAAGAACTCAAAAAGGGATTGTTGGAGAAAACATAAGCCTTAAAGGTTGAGGTAAACAGAAGATATAACAAAACATTATACGATACTTACGTTGCTCCTTCGCCAAAGGCATCTCTTCCCTCACTCATTCCACCCTCTGACTCCCTACTGCCATAAACACAAGGCCAGTGCTGGTACACATGTGAGAACTGAGAATAAGGGCTTCTAAAATGTTCCGCAAGTAAAGAGAATATAAACTCCCATCAAACAAGCTTGTTTATCCACTTCGCTCTTTAGAACATTTGTATAAAGTGAAGAAAGAAACGAATAACTGAATTTTACACAAATATCATTCAAATATTTCCAAGAAATATGGACATAGTTGGGTAGTATCGGACATCGGGTAATATCGGACAGTTCGTTTCTTTCATCTACCACCAGATCGTAGTACCTGAATGACATGGTTACGTTTCTGTATGCGACATCACAGAAATGTAACCATGTCATTCAGGTACTAAAGCCTGTGCGATGTATCTTGTCTCACTGTGAAAAGAGAGAGAAAGGAGATATATCCTACTTCGTCTGTGTTGTTATGGCGATGAGGGAGTGGAGCGATGCCGTCCATCCACCCAGTGGCGGAAGGAACTAGTTGATACATTATGTAGCGCAAAATAAAATAATAAAATATCTTTCTTCGTACTGTGTAGTTCCATCACTGAGCTTGTCTTTCAAGAAACTGAGTTCCGGTAGCCTGTACAATAACAAGATTTTGAAAGGAATCCTGAAAATTTACAACCCTCCTATAATCTCCACCCTCATTTGAAGGGACTTGGTTTTATTGCTACTGAGACAAGATAAACCTTACCAAGTATATCATCTGGTGGTAGATGAAAGAAACTCACTGTCCGATATTACCCGATGTCCGATACTACCCAACTCTCCCCTAAGAAGTGGAGGAAAAATAATGTCGAAAATAAGCGGACAGTTCTCTGCATTTAAACAGTCTTTAAAATGATTCTAATGGCAATATGAGCTCAAATCCAATTGTCTCACTACGGACTTCAGAAAAAAAAAATTGGAGAAAGAAACCAGAAAAGAGGACTTAACACGATAAACAAAGTGACAAGGCGAGAAGCCTGGTGGTATAAAAATACAACTAGTTCATGGACACAGATTGTTATGCCACAGGACCCTGACGCGCCTCGATCATCAACTGTTAACGCAATCTCTTGACATTCAGCGGAAGTCGAACCTGCAAATATTTACGAATCAATGTTTGCTTATATACGTACTTATTCAGAGGAGCATGCATATAATAAGTATAACAAACAGACTTATTAATTTGTTTCTCTGGCAAAGTTTCAGCTTACATTAATTAAATGGTTTTAACAAAATCTTCGCCTCACAACGAAAATATCTCATCTGCAACATTTTATAAAAAATCTGTACTGTTACTTTCTATTTTTATCTTCAGTTCTTGTGCTTGTACGGCCTAAGTGTGGTTTCACAAATATTTCATACACGATATTCTTGTCGGAAAAGATAGAATTAGTTGTAATCGTTAAAAATTGAAATTGTGAAAATTTAGCAACAAGCTAAGAAAGAATAGATTTTAATATCTCTAATGTACAAAATAGACATAGAAACATCCTAAATAGTTACGATAGCTACGAAATACATAACATTAGGTAGATACTGGATACAATGTAAAACTACTTTTTCTCTCTAGATTTCACACCAAAATTAAATGCAAATTATCATCATACATGTATAATAATAATAATAATAATAATAATAATAATAATAATAATAATAATAATAATAATAATAATAATAATAATAATAGCATATCTGCTTATATTTTTTCATAACAAAATTATATGAAGATTATTGTAGTTTGTTTTATACTTATTTAAATACTAGTCATATCCGTGTATCATAAATGAAAATTCGCTTTTCTAATGTGTACTGAATCATCACGATCTAAACTGAACTACACTGAATGGAAGTCAGATGTATACTAATGCTTTAACCTTGACATCTTTGCAGCCTGTATTATCTGAACATTCAATGTTCGTACTAAAAGAACTTTTTGAAACTTGATGAAGAAGGCGTTCCGTTTTTAATAATAATCTAAGCTTCTTAAATTTATTTAAACAACATGTCTTGAGAATAAGAAAATGTCAGATACAGTCTTGAACTCAATTGTGTTCTTGAAGTCTGAAGAAAACATAATAATAGCAGAGAGGCACAAAGATATATATGAAGAAGATACAAGGATGGATGGATGGATGGTATGTAGGTAGACAGACAGATAACCAGAGACAGGTAGACAGACAAACAGATAGACAGACAGGCAGACAGACAGACAGGCAGACACATATGACAGAGAAGGTAGATAAAACATAGATAGATAGATAGGTAGGTAGGTAGGTAGGTAGGTAGGTAGGTAGGTAGGTAGGTAGGTAGGTAGGTAGGTAGGTAGGTAGATAGGTAGGTAGATAGATAGATAGATAGATAGATAGATAGATAGATAGATAGATAGATAGATAGATAGATAGATAGATAGATAGATAGATAGATAGATAGATAGATAGATAGATAGATAGATAGATAGATAGATAGATAGATAGATAGATAGATAGATAGATAGATAGATAGATAGATAGATAGATAGATAGATAGATTCTAATGTTTCTGAACAAGTGCTCCACAGTCCGTCAGTAACGGTACCTTTTCTCTAGCCTACCAGTAGAATAATAAGCTATGCTATCACATAACTTCCCATTTCATACACTTGAAAGATAGTCTTTGCAATCCACCCCCCGAAAAGTGAGTAATATGAAACACAGCTTGGCAGTCTATTTCATATAGCAATATACAAAAATCTCTGCATATAAAGAAGTTTCCTCCCTTACCAGACAAATTACAGGAAAGATGAAAAGATGCTGTTCATGGGCAATGGATATCCCAGCTGTCTCTCCCTAGCCCTCTGAAGGTAGTGTGTGAAGTTGGTTTTCTCACCAGTTCCCTCCCTTTTCCTAGCTACAGAGAAAGATTTATAAGGCATTCCATACTAAACGCACCCTCCAAACTTGTATTCTGAAATACGCTAGCATCTCTCTGTTTCTCATCCTTCACACAGGAAGAAAATCCCTGCCAACTTATCCAAATTAGACACATTCAGAAACATAGAAGAAATGAAGCTATTCAGTCCTGTGGCTCGTGAGGGGTAACTGTAGGCAGCTTTCAGAAGGTTGTAGATAAATTTGGAAAATAATGCCGTTACCAGAACTAAAATACTTTGGAAATTAAATCGCTAAGCTGTACAGGAACTTGTTGTGTTATGTTGTTAATATAAAAAAAACAGCAATCTCAATCAAGGAACTGCCAATGATTATCAAGTAATTATTCATTATGGCGACTTCAACTTCAGTGCCACTGCTATAAGAAGCAGACACCCCTTGGTAAATAAATAAACAAGTAAAGAAGTAAATAAATGAATAAATAAACAAATGAATAACTAAGTAAATAAATTAACTAAATAAATAATAAGCAACTAAGTAATAAACAAGTAAATAAATAAAAATAAATAAACACATAAACCAATAAAGAAATAAACAACTAACAGTCTTACTAATAACCCGTGTATAGTTTTTATACGAGACTTATGCAGAGTTGAGACAGAAAACGTTACTAATAAACCATGAATAAGCTATGGACGTATAAACAGGCTGTAACTATACAATGGGAATTGCTTTGCAGTAGTTATATACACGAAATCCTTTGTTTAAGCGTTGTATATAGCGAAAAAAATGGCCGCCCCTCTAACAGCTGTTAGTATCGACTGTCATTTTATGATGATGGTTACCTTATAACCACAGAAGAACAAACCAAAGATCATAGAATTATTAGAATAATATTCCTGTAGCTTGTACTCTTTGACCAAAATGTAGTGTGGTAATCGATTAGAGCCAGTTGTACTATCGATATTTAACACGCCACACTAGAGCGCTCTACCGGATGCAATAGAGAACCTCAGATATTCTATTATCTTTCGTAACGAAGTAATGACGAAACTATGACGTAGCTGTCTAACAGTCATACTGTTATACACGGCGTATGTAGTGATTATTAGTAAGGAATTTACACACGACTTATAAACGAGCTACTCATTGTATACGAAGTAATGACGAAACTATGACGTAGCTGTGTAACAGTCATACTGTTATACACGGCGTATGTAGTGATTATTAGTAAGGAATTTACACACGACTTATAAACGAGCTACTCATTGTATAAGTATAAGACAATTAAACGTCTGTATATAGAGTTTTTATTAGTAAGACCGTAAGTAAATAAGTCCATGTATTGTGGGTCCCTATCACCACGGCATGGCGCGTCCTCAGGTTGCGGATCGAGGAGACGGCCTCCAGATATGGAGGGTAGCTATGAATATATTGAACAAGCAGTCGCGGACAACCGATGAGGGGTGGTCCTCCAGCTTGAGGGTTGGGCGAAGGGCTAACAACCCTTCACCGTAAAAAAATAGCTTGCTACGAATCCTTCAAATAAGCCTCGGAATGGGACTGATTCTCTGGCACGACCACAGCAAAAATGACGTAATTAGGAACATTAAATCCAGACGTTTGAGATGGGCAGGGCATGTAGCACGTACGTATGGGCGAATCCAGAAATGCATATAGAGTGTTAGTTGGGAGGCCGGAGGGAAAAAGATCTTTAGGGAGGCCGAGACGTAGATGGCAAGATAATATTAAAATGGATTTAAGGGAGGTGGAATATGATAGAGAATGGATTAATTTTTCTCAGGATAGGACCCAATGGCGGGCTTATGTGAGGGCGGCAATGAACCTCCGGGTTCCTTAAAAGCCTGTAAGTAAGTAAGTAAGTAAGTAAGTAAGTAAGTAAGTAAGTAAATAAATAAATAAACAAATAAACTACTAAGTACAGTGGAAGCTCTTAAGTTCGACATTCTATAGTTCGACTGCTTACGTAGGAGAATTAGATACGCCCCTATACGGGCACTAAGAAATGAGTTTGCTATTTGAATGGGAATTGGTTCTGTGTCTTGTAGTGATACTTTTGTTAAAGGAAAACAGAATATTTTATTGATTTGGACATCCATATTTAATCACTGATTTTAAATTAATGAACTCTTCTTTTTCTATTTGAGAATTTTGCCGTTTGTGAGACTGTGGTACTAGAAGCGCATACACAAGTCTTGGAGCGGGCAGGAAATGCAAGTACAGTACTGTATTCGTTGTTGGATGAGCAATAAGAATCTGTATTCATTTCACCTGCTACACCTACTACCCTTATTGGACTGAGCTTTCAATTCTGTTCAGTCGAACTTAGGAGAGTCCACTGTAAGTAACATTGTTATACATAAGTGTTCTGCCTCAGGGCAGATCTTTCACTGGAAACCCAGCATTCTCAAATCTTCCCTATTTTCTGCCTTCCTCTTAGTCTTCGCATAAGATCGTAAGTAAATAAATAAACAAACAAACAACTAAGTAAATAAATAAATGGTTAGATAAATAAATACATAAATAAATAAGTAAATAAACAAATAAATAAACAACTAAGTAAATAAATAAATAGATAAATAAATAAATAAACAAAGTAAATAAATAAATAGATAGATAAATATATAAATAAGTAAATAAATAAGCAAACAAACAACTAAGTAAATAAATAAATATATAGATAAATAAATAAATAAATAAATAAGTAAATAAATAAATAAACAGACAACTAAATAAATACAGACAGACAGACAGACAGATAGATAGATAGATAGATAGATAGATAGATAGATAGATAGATAGATAGATAGATAGATAGATAGATAGATAGATAGATAGATAGATAGATAGATAGATAGATAGATATTATATACCTGGCCCACTGGACATGTAGGTAGGTGGGTACCTATGTAAATAGATTAAATAGATAAGTAAATAGGTGACTTGGGACCTAGGTGGGTGGGGATATTGATAAAGAAGTAAATATGTACATCTCATAGTATATCTTGAGCTATAGAGATTGTTACACTAGTGGGTGGTACCTATTGCGCATGCGTGACACTGATTTTTACTCTTCAGCTACTGTGGGGAGCTGACAAAGAAGTCTCTGCGAGGTGTATTTTTATTAGGTGGGGTGAGGGGAGGTATTGACGAATGGAGCACCGCTCTTCCTAGAACTGTCCAGAGATAAGATAAGTTGTTATGAGTATGACCCTTATGACACTAAACAGATGACATCACTGTCACCACATGATGTTTAATATATTGTGGCTGAAAATATCAACTAGTTTGAGACTAGACCTGTGTCGGTGTATTATGTAAGTTGAAACTGTTGATTTATATTTTAAAAGTTGATCGAATGTTTCACATTGGTTAATTACTGTAATGTAGTTAGTAGTGTGTCATGTCGTTTTCTGCGAGCAAGAGTGGCGTTACGCTGGCTGTTGCCTGCGTGTAGGATTGGCATTACTCCACATTCCTGCCAGGGCTGATCTCGTGAGCTCCCCACAGTATAACACATCAGTTGTTATCAGATGAGGTATGTGATCAATGTTTGAAGTTCGTCGTATACGAACGCCGTTCTTACATTAATCCTAATGTCCACTAAAGTCACCCAGAGCTCAATATATACCGCGAAATGTATAGATAGACAGACGAGCAGATAACAGATAAACAAATAAACAGAAACAAAGATTAGATAATGAATATGTACATTAAATGAATATGAAAATTCTTGTGAATACAATTCAAAGTAAATTAAAAAATGTGCAAGTGATGGGGAAATCGCCGAAGTAGTGTATGTATTTCTCGAAAATTTTGGGCTGTATTCCTCGAAAACTGTAGGCTATACTTTATTTTAAAATGCTTTAGTAGCAAGTTAAAGCATTATTTATACTGACAACTTATTTAAACTTCAGTGATACTTTGCTAGAAAGGCACTTGTAAGTGAAGAAATATACCATGTTGGCAGAATGGATGATGATAGAATCTAAAAACAAATTTGATGTTTAAACTTTGCGGTAAAGAGATAATAGTCGCCTACGTCAACAGACGGTATGGTGAAGACAGAAGAGGAAATTTTTCTCATCCCGTAAATAGAGATGATGATGATGATGATGATGATGATGATGATGATGATGATGATGATGATGACGACGACGACGACTGTAATAGAGAAATCTCTTGTCTCCGTCCGAAAAAAACCTGTGCTCTACTAGTATCAATTGAGACAATATAACTTCTGAATTCTACAAGAGGGAACTTTTCAAACGCTCTGTTTTGATTACCTCGTGGTATCATTATGGCTGGTCACGCTTTGAACCTAGGCACACACCTGCTCGGGCATCCGAAACTGACCGCGAAGGTCCTGTGAGCGGCACACAAGGTCGTACGTCCACCGATACCGGATACTTTAACCATCGCGGCGCATACCCCACCCGACCCAGCTCAACGCAGGTCTGCATGGTTCACCTCCCGGGAGAAACGCCAGCCGGAGCGGCGTGGGTTTTAGTAACTTTATTGTTTCGTCCTTTAATTCACTCATTCTTGTTTTTTATTGCCAACGCCGAACTTGGCCTGCACAAGCCCTCGGCAGACAAGACGTGTTCTGTACTGTTACTAGGACTATTTATTTCTGCTAGGGTCGAAGCCTTATGCTTTCTTTCGAGGCACTTAAAAATTTTTTTACGCATCTTGATTAACCAGACGTAAGTGCAAGTTTGAATCAATAAATTACTGAGATTTGCGATAAATTAATTAGATTAGGAAATTGTATATCGTATATAGATGATTTCTTAAATTATTAAGTTTGTACTTTTGTGAACCAATATCAATAAATCACACTCATATACATCTTGATCACACAACTTTTAACACTATGGCCCGGTTTCTTCAATCTTTGTTAAATTATAACAGTGTGTTATCCCATTTTAACTGTAAACTTAACAGTTGAAGCATTTGTTCAACTACTGTTAGTACTAACAGGCTGTTAAAACCCATTTTAATTTAACTGTTCAATTTCATGCAGTTAAATCATTTAACTCTCTGTTAGCATATAAGTATTCAGTATGGCTGGTGCGTTAGATGCTGAACTTTTATATCGTAATTATTTAGAAAATGATATCCATGAATACATAAACAAAGCAGATGATTTTAGTGATTTGACAGAACAGAAGTTCATACAAAGTTGTAGGCTATTTTCTGTCAAGCCTCACTTTTCGCTTTCAACATAGATCGGACTCAGTGGCATATACTGGTTAAAGGGTTTGGGCTACCACTGACCCTATTATTACACAAAATATATCTAACAATTACTTTAATTTTAATTACTATGGTAAAACTAATAATACAAAATTACATTATGTTATATTATAAACTTTATCTTTTGTAATTTCCTTGGGCTACCGCCGGTAGCCCCGGTAGCCCGCAAAATACGCCCCTGAATCGGTTTATTTATTTATTTATTCTCAATAATTGGTTTATACTGCGAAATTATTTCCAGCAGAAGGTTTCTCTCGAAGGAAGAGAAATTAGTCCTATGATTTCTTTTTGTTCCAGTATTTTCCAGTTCACAACAGCAATACCAATACGACAATACGCCGTTACACGCTATTGTGATACAGACGATAGAAAGAACCATAAGTCAAACCTGAGAGAATAGAAATACTTCTATGCTCTCTGAATCAAACAACGGAAACAAGCGAGAATCGCATCTGTCAGAGTTCAGAAAACAGAATTGAGCCCATACATGGTTATAGGTTAAGGTTAAATTATAGAATTTCTGGTCCTAACAGAGTGTTAACAAACAGAATGTTAAAACGTGAAGTATAAAGTTGAAGAAACGCAATATTGTTAACAGCAATTTATACTTTTAACTTACAGTTAATTAGCGGTATGTTAGGTGCATTTTAACAAAGGTTGAAGAAACTGGGCCTATATCACTTCAGAATATGTATTTTATTGCTTTCGCGTGTTAAATATTAGGTACAATACCTTGCTGACTAGTTTCAGCCTGTTTTTCTTCAGAACTGGCTGGTCCTAGTCTTCCCGTCTTTTGCTTACGTTTCCTGTGTGTTTGTATAGTGTAATGTGGAGTCAAAAAGTGTGTATGTTCTGAAATTGAGTAGTGTGTTAAGAATTTCATGCGGATGTGTTTTTGTGTGCCTGTATATTTCGTATTGTTCTTGTGTGTTTAGTTTCTGGTTTTTCGGTTGAATGTTAGAATTTCCATGTCTGTGTTTATGTCGCTGTAGGTGTGGTTGGGATTTGTGATGTGTTCTGCATATTGGAAGTGTTTTGTAATTTTGTTATGGCTGTGATGTGTTCTCTGTAACGTGTTTGAAATGATCTGCCTGTCTGTCCTATGTAGAAGTTGTTGCAGGTGTTGCATTTGAGTTTGTTTACACTTGTGTGGTTGTATTTATTTGCTTGTGTGTTGATTTGCTTTTGTAGATTTTTTTTTTTTTTTGTTTTGTATGCAAAGTTGTAATTTAATTTCTTAAATGAGGTTGTAATCTTGTGTGTTTTTTTTTTTTTGTGATGTATTTTATGTGTTCTTGTGTTTGTGTTGTATTCTTATGTTTTTTGTAATTAAGTTTCGTCTTTCTTATTATGTTGTCTATTATGTTAGGGTTGATCCGTTTTCTTGTGCTATGTATTTGATTGTGTTTAGCTCTTCTTTGTAGTCTTGTTGGTTCATTGTATGTTGAGTAGTCTGTGTGCCATAGTTCGGAATGCAGCTTGTTTGTGTTGTGTTGTTTTCTAATAGGATTTATTTATATAATGTCGTCTGATTGCATGGCCTCACAGCGACTACAGTTTGCTTCAGATAACGACACTTTTACATTTGATAGAGGATTATACTAAAATATTATTACAACTCTTATTTACATTTGATATGAGCATTCCAACAAACATTACAACACTTTTACATATTTTGATACGAGATGCAATAAAAGTATGGAGGGGTGACGAACTAGGATAGCAAAACACAGAATAAAGAAAACAAGTGAGATAAAGAAGTGCAAGAAACGAATGACTGGAATTAAGGAACAGTAATTAAAACAAGAAATACGTTCACTTCCAAACTTATCTCATTACGTTCTTCAAGTAAAATACTCGTGTTTTCCCTAATACCGTGTTTTCCAGATTTTCTCCTAACATATTCACGTCATGCGCATAAACAAGCGTAAGTATGTGTTTGGTCAGTACATGATTTTTTAAATTCTGGTACTCTGGATGACCTGCTGAAAGAAAGCTTACCAGTATTTAGATTTGCAAGTTTATTTTTTGAATATATTTTATAGTAGTTAAATAGAAAAGTGAACATTTACTGTATATATCTAACAACGAACCTGCTTTACAGGGATAAAGCAATGATTAGTGATAAGATAAATAAGTAAAATGAGATCGAGATAAGTAAACTGGTAAAGAAGGATCAAGAAAGGAGTAATGAAAGTGAAAATTTTGAACAGGTTAAATTAAGTTACAGTATTAGGTTTGTAATGAAGGTGAGAGTAGCGGAAATTAGTTGGGGTTGGATATAAGAGGTTTCAGGAAATAGTGAAGAAAAAATAAAACTGTTATAGTAATACGAATTATAGTGAACGATAGTATGAAACGTGTTGAAAATGGAAGAAAAGTAGAGTGATAAATATGCAATATAGTAAAACATATGAATGTTACTAGATGGTAATGAGAACAATAGAATTTAAAAATAAAGATTACTTAGGAAAGAAATATGAGATTATAGTGAGGAGTTAAAGGAGTAAGGGGGGATTGATTACAAAGAAAATTATTGCTGTAAGACAGAGAAATAGCGACTTCATGACTGGTGTAAAGCAGTGACTAAGTACAAAACTATATATAAAGGGCAGAAGGATAGGCATAAATGTAACTTTTGTTTAATAAAAGGGAATAAAGTAGTAGGTATGAAATTTAGGTACAATAATAGAACGTTCTGCAAGAAAGTGAATATCTAATAAATGTAATTATGGTACCGTATGCGAAATTGTGAAGTCCATATTACACGAATGTAATTGCTCACATGAAATATATATATACATATATATTTTGATAGTTCTATTTCACTACACATTACAACATTTTCACAATCGACATGTGTATTCTTAGTACACATTACAATACCTTTTATACAAATTTATGGCTTTGAAAAAAGTAACTAATTTTACACAGAGAACTAGCATTTCAATGAGTCAATTTTGTGTAACGAATTCTGATTCTAGTCATAAGAACTTCTTCTTGTCGTATTAGAAGAGGAGTTGAAAAGACGTCCATCGAATTTAATATTGCGTAATGGAGTTTACTGCTTGGGAGTGTTATCTAGATATCTTTTCATTCTTGTAGGATATTTCTTCCCATTACTTATATTTTAATGATGTAAAGTCATAATATTTGTGTTCATGTGTGATAGGAGGTCTGGTGCTTCTGTAATAATTATTTTTTTGTTTTATCATGCTCACATCTGGTATGAAGTATCACGGGTTAAACCCGGCAGATGAGATTAATTTTTGGACAAAAATCAGAAGTACGATCACATTTGTGACGAAAGCAGTTCTGGAGACACTATTATTACAGTACGTTTGAAGCATATAATAGTAATATAAGTTACAAGAGCGGTATGTTGAGTTTTCATTGTCGAGGAAAAGATTGAAAAAGCGAAACGTAGTTGAGCTTTTTTAATTTCCGAGAACATGAAAACAAACATACCGCTCGTGTATCGTACATTATTTTGTGCGAAGATCGTTTATTAGATACCTGAAAGACGAATTTCTAATTAGTTGCAATGAAATCTCCATCTTGGTTTCTGTTTAATGACGGCAACTTCGGAAAACCAAAATATCTTTCTTCAACATTGTTGCTATAAAATGTTTTCTGTGTTTACTATACTCCAGCAGGCCGTGATATACGTCTGTCTTTCCCCCCCCCCCCAGTCTATGTATGATTTATTTTTCATTTTAATATTTTAACAATATTATTTATATAACATATTGCAGTAATAACATCCGCATCTGGAATCTTGTTGATTTTTTCACGGCTTCCTTAATGTTACTTGTATCAGGAATGCAATAAGTTTCGTGGAGTAGTAGACTTTACTTAATTTTTTGCAAATATTTAAAAACAATAATTAACGTTGCAATTTAGGTGAAATTGCAGTGGTAAGTTTCCAATTTATAATTATTACTATGTTGAACGTCTCTAAAAATAATATGTTAAAAGCCTAAAGCAGTAAAATGAATGTCGCGCTTAAGCGGTAAGAAGAGGGAAATTGTTATGTGTGTTACGTTGGGAATATTGAATGTGGTATTTCACACTTACCGCGTATTGGTTCTGTGCGGAAAACAAGCAAATACGCACGATCTCGCACAAAATAAATTTACAGTTCGACTTATACTGTGGAGTATCTACGTACATAAACAAATAAACAAACAGGCTAACTGTAAATAAATATAAAGAGATGAAATGGTAAAGAGATGTAGGCTCATACATTGTTACTAACTCCAACATAAGAGATCTGAGGACAGGATATCTTTACGTGTAACAATTCGTAGGCCTAGACGAATAATTTCAAGGGAAAAATCGATCAGGGGCCGGGCATGGAAATAAATTAATTACAACTTCACAATATTTTGCCTTTATACTTCACAATGTGAGAAAGTAAAACTTGTGATTAGAACTGTATTCGATTGTCGATGTGGCAAACAAAAACTTTTTAATATAACTTAATACTAGGCTGTGTTCGTCAACTTACTAACCATTTCAGCAAAACCCGTCTTTAGCTTGCGAGGTCTTGTATCCCTGGCCATTCATCACAGCATTAAAATTGGACGGAGTTATGCAATAAGAGACCAAGCGCCAAAAACCTGTTTCGAGATATTGACCATTGAAATAAATCTGTTTTTTTTTTATAAAACATTTAATGCAAGAAGTATTATAACTATTACAAAAAATAGCACAGATAATACCAAGAAAAGGCTAACCGATTTTTGACAAGAGACCAGCAATTGAATGAATATTTCACAGCAAATTAAATAAATGAATTTTATACAATAAACAAATTTTTGCTTATAAATAGCAGCAAAATTCAAATATCGCATTCTTGATTTTCTTTTTTCCGAGTTAACCCTTAAATTGACAAAGCTTCATTTCTCACACTAGTTTATTAAACCTTGTCGGACCGTAAAGAAAACAACTATCGCAATGTCCATATTTTTTTTATGTTGTGCAATATTATAGTATTGTGAAATTTTAATTTTCCTACCAATTTTTTTCTAATGTTCTATTAAAACTAGTGGCTTGTGCAGCAAATGCTGCAAACTACGTTGATTAGACGTTTAAGTAAACATTTTTCAGATTTATTTTTAATGAAGAATACCAGACATTCTGAAAGTTATTTGCTTTCATAATAATGAAAGATACTTTCTCTCGAGCCAATACTGAAGAGAACCATGCATATAAATATCTACACCACACCGCCATTAAATATATGAAAAAGACCCAAACCCACTTGATTAATAACTATAAAAATTTTTGATTTTTAATAATATTATCGTACGTAAGTTTTATAGCTTTAAGTAACATATACTATATATACTATATAGCCGCCACTCAGTAAAATATAGAAATCAAAATCTGATTTAAGTTATTCTCTACATCTACTTATATAACCCCAAAACGTTTCACTTTCATATCATCAATATAGCATTAATATGTATAATTAATGAAAAATAGTCACATCATGCCATTAACTACAATAATATTTAATTTCTAATGGTAATAATGTCATCAAACCACCTCAAGTTTTGTAGTTTTTAATATCCAATACACAGCTGTACCCAGAAAATTACACACCACAGAATCGAACCTGTAAATCTATACTAATAATAAATCTGTAGCCGAAATTTTTCCGGTAATTTTCGATTTTCCAAAAATAATTGGTCCTAACATATATAATTAACCACCCTGAAACCGGAAATCGCTTTTTTGAAATTTTTGTTTGTATGTATGTCTGTCTGTATGTTTGTTACCTTTTCACGCGATAATGGCTGAACCGATGTCGATTAAAATTGGAATATAAATTAAGTTCGTTGTAACTTAGATTTTAGGCTATATGGCATTCAAAATACATTATTTAAGAGGGAGGTTAAAAGGGGGCCTGAATTAAATAAATCGAAATATCTCGCTTATTATTGATTTTTGTGAAAAATGTTACATAACAAAAGTTTCTTTAAAAATAATTTTCGATAAGTTTTATTCCTTGAATAAGTTTGATAGGACTGATATTTAATGAGATAAATGAGTTTTAAAATTAAAATAACTGCCATCTAAGGCCGTGTAATGAATTAAAAAACAAATGACTTCGTCTATAAGGGGCCTTGGACAGCAACAATCGAAAGCTATGAAAGATAGCCTACAGAGAATGTTTCTGTATTTGTACGAAGTAATATCGGAAGCTAAATTAACCGATTTGTATAATTAATTATTATTTCACCATTGGAAAGTGTAGTTTCTCTAGATGGACATAATGCTATAATGTTATTACAGTAACTTCTGATATAATATAATATATATTTTAATATAATATATAATATAATATAATATAATATAATATAATATAATATAATATAATATAATATAATATAATATAATATAATATATAATATAATATAATATAATATGTAATATTATATAATATAATTTAAGTTATTTGAAGGGTTCACAACCACAGTGGCCCAAGCGCCATTTACTGAATACGTAGAAAACAAGGGTTAAAATTAAGTTATTATCATAATTCAATGGAAACCTATAACAAGTAAAATAAAATATACACATTGAATCTAAATGATGTCAATCTTCATTAAACTATGGTTGCATGTAATAAAAATTAAGAAACATGTTAAAGGAATTGTCATTGCACCAAATGAGTGTCTCTGGACCAAAATGATCGCATTTTAATTATTTGGATGCAATTTAAATTAAGTAACATATTAAACGATTTATCCTTCTATCAAACACGAATGTTCCCTGGATCAAACGTCCTATTTTAATTGTGTAATTACTTTATATTTATTTCTGACGGGTGCAGCGGAGCGCACCGGTACGGCTAGTTATTTTAATAAGCTAAGTTTTTAATAACCAATTTAATTTGAGCTCTAAATATGTCAGCATTCTTGCAGATCATGGTCTTCGTGTAATATTGTTTACTGTAGTGTGTGTTTTGTTTTATTGTGAAACGCAATTAGCTAGTTCTCAAAACTGACGACAGATGGATTTTGGAAAATAGGAAAATTATGTTGAAAAATTGACATTTCACTGAAAACTACTATTTTTCTGAAAAACTTTCAGTTCCAAGCTTCAAAATGAGGGGCCATTTATTAAAATCCGTTCAGCCGTTTTCCCGTAATTTCCATTACCAGTTCAAATTATATACACAGATTATAGCATATAGCCTATTAACCTGTTGTATCCTATAGGATACATTGTCAATTTAAGGGTTAAATTAGCCTGCCATCAACATATTTGTGGAAATATCTATTTTTTTTTTTTTCAAATTGTCGGTTGGTCTATTACTGCGTAACCCTGTCCAATTGAAGTAAACTGATTTATCCGGGAATGTTCAAAGCTCTGTACAGAAGAGATCAGTTCCTGTACACATTTCTCTCCTGACATCCAAGAGATAAAAAGGAATGTATCTGTAGGAAGCCTTATCTCAAGTTTCCACCATCTCTGATATTTCCGCGCTACAAAGCAAATGCTTTTTGGAAGTCGTAAGCACCGCCTGCTATACGAGAAGGCTCGTGATGTATACAGTAACACTCCAACGTGGATGCAGAATGAAAGTTTTATTACGTTAGGTGTGAAGTGCGAATGTACGCCATTCGTGATGTGCTGTCGCTTATCGAGTTACATAGTCAATAACACTCGACTCGCGTTTGGCCAGCGTTTGATTTTATATATTTCGTCGGGTATCTTTTCGTTTTATTTCCAAATCAACAGACCAAAAACTTAGGGCTGCTTACAGCAAATATGTTCCAGTTTTAACATATAAGCAATCCTACTAAGCGGCTGGTCGAACAACGATTATTATCGATAGGAGTGTGAGTTTTTGGTATTAACGAACTATAAGAAGTGTTTGGAAACTCAATCGTATTCGCAAAAACAAATTTCACAAAGGTGTTTTAGAAAATGAATGACATTTAATCGCGAAATATAATGAAATCTGATGATTTCAACGAAATAGGCTCATAGTCATGAAATTAGTACTTGAAAACATGTTTCCCCCCCCCCACCCCACGACGCGAAAACAAAGAGATAATCCTTCCTAATAAAATAAAAATAAGATTTGACTGCTTTCTGAAGATTGCCCGACAAAAAAGAAGAGGAGTTGTTAGAATTATCTTCTGGTTCGAGTTTAAAAATCTTATTTTCTTCATTTCTGTTGCAAACTTGGTCGTGTGCACAATCCCGTATCCCGATGTTTTCTGAATTACACTACAAGACTTCAAGTAATTTGCATTAACGTTCAATACTTCTGTTAGCGTATATTTTCTGCTCTAGTCTTCTGAAGAACAAATAATATAGAAGTAAGCTTTAATGTTCAGCCAGGCTTGTAACTTAGAGTAGGCCTATCTGTAATTGAGCCAAACTTGGTAAAACTGACAACTGCAAGGTAACATCAGCACTTCCACTGACAACCTTATGGCAGGCCTAAGTCTAAAAACTGGTTTAACTTTTCATAGCAAATATAGGGTAAATTAGGGTCTGTTGGACAGTCGGGCATGTTGGACACTTTGTACTTCAACGTGTTACCTCGCCACTTGTGGGCACCACATTCTGCTAGAAGTCAATGACTCAAGTAGTCCCACTCGTGGCTACTTCCGTCATTGATTTCTAGCAGAATGTGGTAAACACAAGTGGCGAGGTAACACGTTGAAGTACAAAGTGTCCAACATGCCCGACTGTCCAACAGACTCTAATTTACCCTATGTATTATAGTACATAGACTAACTCTATATTAATGCATTTTCAAGTTATATTAAATAGCTATGACTAAAATTTAGCCTAATATCGCTACCAATTTATTAAGGATGCTTAATTCACTACATTATACAAATACGTAATCAGTATAACATGTTTATGAGCCTAAATTATGCAAAAAAAATTAGAGGGTCTACCAAAATGAAGTATGAACTCTAAGGTATCCGTGGCGCTCAAAAGGTTGGGAACAAATGCGCTACAGTATTAATACGTATAACAGTGTAAAGCAAAAGCATGCACTTTATTATAGTATATTATACTCTCTCTCTCCCTCCCCCTCACCATCTCTTTCTCTCTCCTCACTTAGATGTAGCTGACGTATGACGTCTGTTTTTAAATCTATCTAACCAGCCAGAACTAGCACTGAAATTGAATTGTGAATTGCAGAAACCCTACATGTCCATTTGAAAAATTTTTCAAGAGATACAAATAACTTATTATCTTCACAAGCCTTTGATATTTTGAAATTACTATTTTTTATTAAAGCATAATAATAATAATAATAATAATAATAATAATAATAATAATAATAATAATAATAATAATAATAATAATAACAATAATAATAATTACTTACAAATGGCTTTTAAGGAACCCGAAGGTTCATTGCCGCCCTCACATAAGCCCGCCATCGGTCCCTATCCTGTGCAAACTAATCCAGTCTCTATCATCATATCCCACCTCCCTCAAATCCATTTTAATATTATCCTCCCATCTACGTCTCGGCCTCCCTAAAGGTCTTTTTCCCTCCGGTCTCCCAACTAACACTCTATATGCATTTCTGGATTCGCCCATACGTGCTACATGCCCTGCCCATCTCAAACGTCTGGATTTAATGTTCCTAATTATGTCAGGTGAAGAATACAATGCGTGCAGAATAATAATAATAATAATAATAATAATAATAATAATAATAATAATAATAATAATAATAATAATAATAATAATAATGTAGTTTTTGAGATATATGAACTTGAATGTTTTTCTTTAATATTTCTGGGGCGTGGGAAATTGGAATGCCTGGACATGTGGGGTTTCTGCAATCCATGACTGGTAAAATTACTTCATTTAGGCCTATTCAAAACAATTTCAAGGTGAAAAAGACGAAGAAAAATATATTTTTTTTTCATCTTCTAAACTACTTTAAAATATATATCTATATCTCCTGAGTTCTGAGACATTTGTTGTTTCATTTTTAAAGTTCAATATAATTCTATACTTAAAAAAATCACTGGCGTGAGGAAAAATGCTGAAAAAAACCTGCAGGTTACAGTTAGGACACAACTGCAGGGACAGTATATTATACTATACTTCAGGTCTCTGCACATACATCTATATCATAATCATGTGTGAAGCATGGTATAGTACATTATCTACCAAAAAGTAATTGGACACTGTTTTTGCCCCTTTAGAACCTCGTTGTACCACCTCTTGTTGCTATAATGTCAGCAGCCACCTTGTCAGGCATGCTCTCCACTAGTTTGTGTAGGATATCCACTGGAATGCGTCGCCATTCCTCTTGCAACATGGCACTCAGTTGGACAATGGAAGTTGGCCCCATGTTTCGGCGGCTACTATACAGTGGTATGCAGGCAATAATATTCACTGGTTGGACTGGCCTGCACAGAGTCCTGATCTCAATCCCAATGAGCACCTTTGGGACGAACTGGACCAGCAATTGAGGTCTCGGGAGATACGGCCAACTTCCATTGTCCAACTGAGTGCCATGTTGCAAGAGAAATGGCGACGCATTCCAGTGGATATCCTACACAAACTAGTGGAGAACATCCCTGACAGTGTGGCTGCTGTTATAGCAACAGAGGTGGTACCACGAGGTTCTAAAGGGGCAGAAACAGTGCCCAGTTACTTTTTGGTAGATAGTGTATATAATCTCAGGACTTAGGAGGTTAGGCCAAGAAATTGAAAAAAAGTACACAAACACAGAAAAATAAAAAATTGTATGATTGGTAGGCCTATACTTAATTCCTCAAATCCCTTTAAACTAATAAAAAAGGAAAGTAAACTGAATAATTCTTTTGGTTTCTAAAAAATTCCTGACTTGCGATCCTGCAATTCATTGTAACTTACTGCCGCTGTGAAATGTACGCGAGCACAGGACGTGTAGGGTTTCTGCACCATTTGAAAGGGTTATGTATGAATATTACAACCATATGAAAAACTGAATTTGAGAAAAAATATAACTTGAGTTTCTGCAATTCACGATTCAATTTTGGCTACTGCCGCTATCTGGTAAATATACAAGCACTGAGAAGGCTTCCTTGTTGGATGGATGGTGGAATACATATCAGTTTCTGCAAGCTATGGTACTGAACATATAATCTTTTCGCTGTAAGAAAAATCCTAATATAAACAATAGCACGTTACTGAAGTGAGGCTTCATTGGCCGCTGTTTGGCGCTATAGAATCTCAGTACATGTTCCCGCCTACTGTTGTACATTCTGTTTCATTTTAAACATTTCCCGTTACTCGTCAAGTAGGCCTAACCTCACTACTATGCATTCGTTTGCTTAGGAAACATTTACTTTATAATTACCGTAATTAAAACTCACATAACTTATATACATTTAAGACTATTTGTTTTTCTCTGCTTTTGAGAGGGTTTCTACTCGTGTATAATAATCACACACACACACACACACACACACACACACACACACACACACACACACACACACACACACACACACACACACACCGAGGATGCAGAAGCCATACGTACTTACGTGAACAACTACGAGCTCAAGTGACGCCAGCTTGTTACAAAAACAGACTACTTCGGTATTACTGTTTGTATTCATCCGCGTTCATAGTAGCCTACATAACAAAATATAAAAGTAGCTTTACTTTTACATAGCGTTTTACATATGAGTGAAGTTATATGTTTCATTGTATTTAACACCTAGAATTCAATTTTTTATTTTCAAATAATACAAGATGATAGTTTCCAAATACGGACTATATTTTCCAGCATCGTGTGAGTGTTTCGACTGTGAGCCTGTATTTACATTAGGATATTTCTTATAGCGAAAACAGTATACATATTTAAGTACAATTTTAACCAATATTCCAGTTATTTTGCGGGTTTTACAAAACTCTCCATTAATAACCATTAGTTGTAAAACGCAATGCAGAGACGAACACATCGAGTGACTGCCAATAATTCGCTAATGTCAATTAATACGGAATAACATTGCGACAAATCGCTCGCTTCGATATGCAGTGTGCCTGGCTGGTATTTATGACCGGCCGTTACGCTATCTGATATTTCAATTCGCACTCGCAACTACAACAAAAAGTACAAACGCAGCGTAGCCATCACTTGGGTTATGTTAACTGTGTTTGTTATTAAAAGGATGACAACATATAACGAAATATTTGACCCACATCATTTCGAATCTCTATAATTGAACCATGCTGTTTTATTGGACTTTATGACCGCAGCAGATCGATTAGAATTAGTGCCATCACATTCTGAAACCGTGTTAAATCAATGGAAAAGCGACGTAAACATCACCACAAATAGCAAATATTTTTATTCGACTTTCGGACGAATTCAATTCGAAGTTAATTATTTCTCACTGTACTCAAACGTCGACCCAGACCAATACACAAAAGCACACATTATCAGGATTTTATTAAATCCGTTCCACTGAAGTAACTTCAGAGAATTTTTGCGTAAAAATTGGACTTCAAATGTACCGAGAAATAAAAATAAAAAAGTTGAAATTGGGCTTCTGACAGGTCATTAAGGGTATATATACCTGAACGACCACAAATATTATCAGAAAATGCAGGCTCTAAATATCTACAATTTTGTAAGAAAATGAACTCACAACTGGATAAAAATTACAAAGTACTACAACAAGACTTATTAGAACTTAAATATCTGATAAAAGTATAAAAAAGGTTACTAATAATATTTTTCAATCCAGTTTTATCAAAGTATGAAGAAAAAAAAGAACAAAAAAATTCTGCAGTTATATACAATGTTATGGTCTCTCTGGCATCTTTAATATTTTTCCTGCATGTAATAAACACTTATTTCTGAAAAGTAGACTGATCTCAGACATGTAGAGTTGTTTATTTTAATACAATTAATTTTTTATTTGTCCTATATAAGATATATTAAAATTTACATAATATTTTCTGACCTAATTTTTCTATTTATAATTAAAAGGGCATTATTGTAGTCTATCTTTTCCATAAATGCATGTAAAATCAGTGTACAACATTTCAGACTTCTATCTCTAATGGTTGTGGAGTTATGAAATAATATCTGTGAAAATTTTCTAATTTTGTAAAATTTAATTTAAAGTAAAAAGTGAATTCTACAAAGTATTAGTAACCTTTTTTTTTACTTTTATCAGATATTTAAGTTCTAATAAGTCTTGTTGTGGTACATTGTAATTTTTGTCCAATTGTGAGTTCATTTCCTTATAAAATGTTAGAAAATTAGAGCCTTCATTTTCTGATTTTCTGATAATATTTGTGGTCCTTCATCAGTGTCTCCTGAACTACTGGTGATCTTGAATTCTGTGATGTGCATTTGTCGGTTGTAGGGGTAGGGGTGTGTTGCTCTTATGGCTTATGGTGGGGGCTGGTTGTTTGTGTGTTATGACGTATCATGACATCGAATAATACTGTATGTGGGTATAAACTGTAATTGTTTATTAAGTATATATTGATAATGTGTTCTGCGTAATTTGATGTGATGTGGGGTTTGGTTAGGCCTATAGCTTTAATATGTTCATTATATCTTGTATGAAAGGATCTTCCTGTCTGTCCCATGTAAGTGAATCACCTGGGCATGTGGAGAAGAAACTAAAAGCTTTTAGACCCAGGTTTATATGAATAAGTTTTAATCTTTGGTTAATAGGAATGCGCCCATACAATATTGATAGACTTCGAAGTTCAGGTCCCGATCGAGGAAATACAGGTTGACTGCTAGCGGAGTGTTGGACGGAGGTGAGGGAACAGGCTAAGGCTTGTCTGATTTTTCCGATCTGGTTGGAGATTTCGTACGTACTAGCAATGAAGCTGGAACAGTTGGGACTACGTGAAGTCACTGCGTTGACGAGAACAAAATAATTCAACTGGAAGAAATTTTTAAATATACATTAAATTCCTTTCACAAAAAAAAAAAAAAAAAAAAAAAAACTTACAGTAAAAATAAATAATTTTATTTGAAATTGCAAAATGCATCACAAACGCAGAAAAAAAACACAACCTTTTATTATGGATTAAAATGTAAAATGACACGATTTTGAAGTACCGGTATCAGTATTTAAAAATTATACCGTATAAACACAAATTAGAAATACTGTAGGAAATATTTAGAATATTTATTTTAATTAGTATTAATATATTATTATATTTAACAAACTGTATATTTTAAATAAGTATCTTCTTAATTTGTGATACCGGTACTTCATCTGATTCTTAGTTTACTCTATTTTGTTATCAAGTTAACGTACAAAAATTTCATCTTGACTTCTTACTAATATTAAATTCTTACTAAATAGAATACTTCACTTATTTTTATTTTAAGTATAATATTATCTTAGTTTCTTGATAACGAGTTTTACTCATACGAAGGTTAGGTTTATATTAAATAGAACATATTGTTTTCTAAATATTTTATCTAAATATTGTTTCTCTTATATTAATCTAATTAGTTTCAGACGAGTCTACTTCTGTGATCTATGTTTTATAATGGAAATATAAAAATTGAAAATTTATCCTTTGAAGACGTGGAAAAATTCAAATATCTTGGAGCAACAGTAACAAATATAAATGATACTCGGCAGGAAATTAAACACAGAATAAATATGTGAAATGCGTGTTATTATTCGGTCGAGAAGCTTTTATCATCCAGTCTGCTCTCAAAAAAGATGAAAGTTAGAATTTATAAAACAATTATATTACCGGTTTTTCTGTATGGTTGTGAAACTTGGACTCTCACTTTGAGAGAGGAACAGAGGTTAAGGGTATTTGAGAATAAGGTGCTTATGAAAATATTTGGGGCTAAGAGGGATGAAGTCACAGGAGAATGGAGAAAGTTACATAACGCAGAACTGCATGCATTTTATTCTTCACCTGATATAATTAGGAACATTAAATTCAGACGATTGAGATGGGCAGGGCATGTAGCACGTATGGGTGAATTCAAAAATGCATATAGAGTGTTAGTTGGGAGACCGGAGGGAATAAGACCTTTGTGGAGGCCGAGACATAGATGGGAGGATAATATTAAAATGTATTTGAGGGGGGTGGGATATTACGGTAGAGACTGGATTAACTTTGCTCAGGATAGGGATCGATGGCGGGCTTATGTGAGAGCGGCAATGAACCTGCGGGTTCCTTAAAAGCCATAAGTAACTATGTTTTATAATTATTATGTTTATGTCGTTTCTTTTCCTTATTTTGTAATTTATGTAGGCCTACAGTTACAAATGATCCCGCGCCGTGACGTCGTGGTCTAAGGCATCCTGCCTAGGACTCGCGTTACGGAATGCGCGCTGGTTCGAATCCTCATGGGGGAAGAAATTTCCTCTTGAAATTTCGGCCAGTGTATGGGACCGGTGCCCACCCAGCATCGTGATGCACTTGGGGAGCTACGATAGGTAGCTAAATCCGGTTACGCAAACCAGCTATAACGGCTGGGGGGGCTCATCGTGCTAACCACACGATACCTCCATTCTGGTGGAATGATGGTCCACCTTTGCTCCGGCATGTGGCCGTGAGGCCAGCAGCCGGCTGGTCGGTCTTGGCCCTTCGTGGGCTGTAGAGCCATGGATTATTATTATTATTATTATTAGTATTATTATTATTATTATTATTATTATTATTACAGTTACAAATGATGTGTGTTCTGATATTGTAATAATTAAGTATTATTATTATTATTATTATTATTAATATTATTATTAAAATTGTTACAAAGTACCTTTGCAAATACGAGCAGTATTGCCCTGTAGGACTGCTTATAGGCCTAAGAATAATATTACGTTTCTACACCCTAGAGACGATAATGCGATGTATTCCAACCAGCCAACGTAATATTTACGTTTGTTCTTCAGGCGAACATTTAATTTTTTTCTTGCTTGGCCTACATTGCTCCATCCAACTAACATGTGTGTATGACGGAGAAGGGAGTAGCTTGAACCTTGCCAGCTGCTTTGTAAACACTGTATTATTCTATGTGTACTTAACTTCAGAGTAATTGTGCCTCAACTTCGAATTCTAAATATTAGACACCATTTCGAATCTTGCGTACACTACTTTTAACACTTGAATATAATTAATTGATTAACTAGTGGACTTACTCGTATTAATTAATGTTACATAATTAACACGAGTAAGTCCATTAGTTAATCAATTAATTATTAGACACCAATTTAAATACATCCTGTATATTTTCTTCAACAAAAGTATGATTTTTTTTTTTTATAATTAGCTCTTTTATAACAACGCCTTCCTCAGTGGTAATCGGAATACAGAAAATACAATTCCTGCAGTAATGCGATTTGAGATTAAACGTAAAACTTAACAGGCGAGTTAAAATATGTCGTTATTCCATTCAATTGTTTATAAACTCTTTTCACATGAAGCGTTCTTTTGCTACGGTTTGTCAACGTGTAATCACATTCTCGAATAGCATTTGTACTGTGCTGCAGGGAGTAAATACAGGTCCACCACAGCAAATTGAATTTAGTGTAAAAAATCTGGCGCTGTCAACCGGTGATTACATTTCTGATTGACCGTGGATTAAGAGACTTGTGACCGGTCACCTACCTGCTGCATTGGCTTACCATAGTCAACTTCGTATATCGATCATTTCAGAAGGGGAAAAGTAACTAACTCGATTTTAAGAGATTTGAAGAGAGAGACGAGGGAAAAAAGAGAGGAAGCTAGATATCTCCACCAAAGCTTATTACTGACTACTCTCAAGTTGCTTCGGGCTAATTCGGGGTTATAGAGTCACATCCGCCCATTTTCTGATACTTATTAGCTGTTAAGTACGAGCCTTTCGTACAAAAAGGACTTAAAAGGCAGAAACAATAATAATTTTAAATGTATATCACACCACATGATAATAAATACATAACATTAACGTATCACAATACCAATACTCACAAAATTGGAACTTCATTCAGAAAACTAAAATACAAGATAGCATACAAAACAAATAACACAACACAGAAATATCTAAATAATCACATTAAACATTCAAATAAATATAATTCAACTGGAGTTTACAAACTAAAATGCAATATTTATTTTAGTAGATTATTTTACGACGCTTTATCAACATCTTAGGTTATTTAGCGTCTGAATGAGATGAAAGTGATAATGCCAGTGAAATGAGTCCGGGGTCCATCACCGAAAGTTACCCAACATTTGCTCATATTGGGTTGAGGGAAAACCCCGGAAAAAAACCTCAACCAGGTAACTTACCCCGACCGGGAATCGAACCCGGGCCACCTGGTTTCTCGGCCAGACGCGCTAACCGTTACTCCACAGGTGTGGACAAAATGCAATAGTTGCCCATATTTTTACATGGGACAGACAGGAAGATCCTTTCATACAAGATATAATGAACATATTAAAGCTATAGGCCTAACCAAACCCCACATCACATCAAATTACGCAGAACACATTATCAATATATACTTAATAAACAATTACAGTTTATACCCACATACAGTATTATTCGATGTCATGATACGTCATAACACACAAACAACCAGCCCCCACCATAAGCCATAAGAGCAACACACCCCTACCCCTACAACCGACAAATGCACATCACAGAATTCAAGATCACCAGTAGTTCAGGAGACACTGATGAAGACGTAACATCACGTCGAAACGGGCCGTCTGTCCAAGGTGTATACCTTTTTTTAAAAACTTTAACACTTTTTAACGTGTGACTAAACAATTTTATGTTTTTAACAAACAAACTGTTAACGTGAACTATAATCAATGGATATCACATACTTACAATTGAGACAAAATGTGAAAACATTTATTCATTTAATTGCCATTTTGAACTACAGAAAAAGTCCAGAGTCTGAGTGGCGACAAAAAATAATGGGATAAAAGTGAAGTTTTATGATGGCAGCAGAACCGAAGTACTGTGGGAAAACCTATCATGCAGCGTTCATTTCTCATCACACATTTTTCACAATCAATCATGGATCGAATTGCAGACTCCTCAGTAAGAAGCCATTACTCATTGAACTACATTGAAAGCATGACATGATTTACGTGCAGTAAATAAGATCTTAGAAGCGAAAGAATGGAAATGCAAGAGATTTCGTTCTTGGAAGGAACTCACATAAGCATTTTATTACAATATTTAATGAAAGTAAATAAACTTACATAGGGTAAACTAGGGTTTGTTGGACAGTCGGGCATGTTGGACACTCTGTACTTTAACGTGTTACCTCGCCACTTGTGGGCACCAAATTCTGCTAGAAGTCAATGACGGAAGTAGCCCCACTCGTGGCTACTTCCGTCATTGACTTCTAGCAGAATGTGGTGCCCACAAGTGGCGAGATAACACGTTAAAGTACGGAGTGTCCAACATGCCCGACTGTCCAACAGACCCCAGTTTACCCTATCACAAAATATTGATTTTATGAGAATTTCTAACTACACCTAACTGAATTGCCATATCTGTTAGATATTAATACTTTAGTTCCTATATTTAATAATAGTAAATGTCTGCAACATTACTTGAATTGTAAGTGGCTTCTTAGTTAGTTTATTACAGTCATGAGCATTTGAAAATATGTTATATATATATATATATATATATATATATATATATATATATATACACATACGTATATGTAAATACTGTATATATATATATATATATATATATAATACAAGCTAAAACATAATATTCAGAGAAGGTATTTGTAGAAACATATTTTTTCTAAGCCATTTATTAAAAAAAAACACATTTGAATCTACAGGAAGTAACTTAAGGGGTTAGGCACAGCTTACAGCAGTAAAATGTTTGGAAATATGCAACATTTTTTTCCTCCGTTACTGTATATTGTACAATAATGAGAATTGGTATGTGTAAAACAGTGTCCTTCTGCTAGCCTATATGAAAAAAAAAATAGTTTTACGATTTAAACAAAATTATTTATATATATTTTTTTTTCAAAATTCAAAATGGTGTCAGTTTACTGTGAAGTGATGAAGCGTTTCCCTCATAACTCATAAACTTGTTAACTTTTTCATGTTCTCTCTCTTTTATTTTATTGCTGAAATTCATGTTTACAATATCATGCTCTTTCAACTACATTCCTTAACAAATAATATTTTTTGTATTTAGTGTTAGAAGAAATACTGATATTTGATCATTTTTTAATAATGAATTGTCCACACCTGTGGAGTAACGGTCAGTGCGTCTGGCCACGAAACCAGGTGCCTCGGGTTCGAATCCCGGTCGGGGGAAGTTATCTGGTTGAGGTTTTTTCCGGGGTTTTCCCTCAACCCAATACGAGCAAATGCTGGGTAACTTTCGGTGCTGGACCCCGGACTCATTTCACCGGCATTATCACCTTCATATCATTCAGACGCTCAATAACCTAGATGTTGATACAGCGTCGGAAAATAACACAATAAAAAATTTAAATGAATTTATTTTTTATCATACAATCTATCAAAGATAGAGAAGTGATCTTGCATCTTATTGTAGATATAACATGCATAAATACACACAAAAAATTTTATCACAGAATGTTGGATAATTTTTGAGTTATGAGGGAAACGTCTCATCATTGAACAGTGAACAGTCTTTTGAAAAAAAAATGTAAATATATTTTTTTTAATCGTATAAATATTTTTTTTAATATAGCAGGACAGTGTTTTACACATACTAATTTTCATTATTTTACAAGATACAGTAATGGAGGAAAAAAATGTTGCATATTTCCAAAATTTTACTGCTGTAAGCTGTAACTAACCCCTTAATGAGATTCACATGGTAATCTGTTAAATATCTTAAAGTTCACCCTCAATATATTAAAATAAAGTCTTAACATCTATAAACAATAATCTATGCTATAAAACTTAAAAAATGCATTTAGAGTCCAATAAAAACCCTTCCATTTTCTTCAGAATGCTTGGAATGAAGTTTAAATCAGTCTGAAAACGAAACAATCCCATAGGAAGAAAATATGATGTCATATAAATCCGCCCCTTAAACATCACATATCTACAGTATACTGAGGAGTAATTAAAACTGTAGCCTGTTATGAACCGTGCTACGTATCTCGAAACATTTTCGCCCGGTTAATGCGAGTAATTATGTCCCCCACTGTACATAAACGTCCATTTATAGTGAAACTCAATCAAAACAAAGTTTAAAAGTAGTGCAATACAAAATTGCTTATAGTTATAAATTAAACATACAGAAAAGATCACTCTACTTCATCTCTGTTTCTTAGATCACTTTCGCCTGCATACCCGTCCAGTAAGTCAACAGGGACGCTCAACCCACGTACCGCAGACCGGATCCGGCCTGTAATAGTTCTTCACGCTAGTGTTTCACATCAGTGGGTCTACGAGTTTTATACAACTTCTACGAGCAATTAATTCGTCACACAACTTTTCATAAGATAAATATGACTAAAAATAACTGTATTCTTATTTAAAAGAAATAGAAAAAGGATCAGAAATAGTAAAACGGTGATTATTCTTAGTCAACTACAATCATTTACAACAATAATAATAATAATAATAATAATAATAATAATAATAATAATAATAATAATAGTAATCATAATACTAATAATAATAATAATAATAATAATAATAATAATAATACTAATAATAATAATAATAATAGTAATCATAATACTAATAATAATAATAATAATAATAATAATAATAATAATAATAATGAGTTTATGTATGGTAGTTTGGTAGTTATTACATTTTTATTGTACTTTTGGAAATGTACCAATACTTTTACGCAAATTTTAGGATCACTATAGTTTGGGGCCATTTTTCAGTTCCGTTCTCACTGAAGATTGTAAATCAGCATTATGTAACTATTTTATCGCAGAATCCTTTGATAATAATTGTAGCTAGCGTGACATAACATATTGCACTAATCAGACTTAATATGTAAACAATATACAAAAAAATTGCTCTTTCTCGACATAATAGGTCTATATCGTTCATTATATTATTATTATTATTATTATTATTATTATTATTATTATTATTATTATTAAAAGAATATTATTTACTAAATTCCTATATCCCATATTTCATCTCCCTTAGATTGGCAGGTATGACGTTACATGCACTCTGCGATTGTCAAGAATGACATGAAGGGTACTATTCATAGACATTTCGCTAGCCCGCACTACAAGCGTGCTAAACTAGCCACGGCTATCGACTGGTTACTTGTACAGGAATCGCATCGCATCGCATCGCATCACATCACATCATATCGCTAATATCATATCATATCATATCATATCATATCATATCATATCATATCATATCATATCATATCATATCATATCATATCGCTAACACTGGTTTATGAATACAAAAAAACGTTAGTTCGCTGATCATCCACCGGAAGCCCTATATGAATACGCCCAAGTTTAGTTCAGTATTTCACCGATATACGACTGAACGCTTGGTCGCACTACAGTGACTCTTTCATACAGTCACTGTAGGTCGCACTACAATCTGAGAAGGAAAATGGTTGATTGTGGTTTTCATTCGAGGGGAAAAAAGTTGCTGTTATTGTTTTCAGTAATAGCTCGACAGGACAACTAGAGCGTTATTTAAATGAGCCAGAAATTCCAAAGAAGAGTAATCTCATGAAAACAGAGGGTAATCGCTTTCCCATGCTATAGGCCTATGTTTTTCACTCGACTTAGTTCATAAGTCTCGTATTCTTCATGGGAACAATATTTTGTCTGGGAACAAGTAATATTTAAATTACCAACACTAACAGTGACTGTCTTAACAATACAACTAGGCAACGTTGCTTAAGCGCGAATGGCTCGTGTTGTTCTGGGCGGCTAAAAAGACGCGTCCTCCATGAATTAAGTCGCATAGAAAAGGAGATACTACCTCCAGCCCTGAAGAATCTTTTGATTCTTTTGGCACCAGTAGGCGAACTTTTATCTGCATATCGTTGGCAACTAAAACAGAAATATGTCAATATACAAACACGAACATAGACTTTTATAAGCATTATTCATATTATAATGTATAACATTCTTTAATATAGTCTAGAGAAATTTCAGTTTCCCTAGAATTTTGATAAAGTTTCACGACGTGTCTTTAATAAAGCTTTAGACCTACTGATGTTTTCCAAATATATTTTATCGATATCGATATTCACTTTCTTTTCGATAAATATAAATCGATACTTATCGATATCACACTGATACGATATCGATAAATTCAATTGTACTCTATTTGAGGAAGATTGTGAACATTTCATTGATCAGTTTACTCAACCGTATGCCGTTCCAATTCTTATCTCAGCAGGAAAGATGAATATTTGTTTTCATCCCATGAAAGAAGAAAGCAAACTACAGCCCAAAGCTTCTGGGACGATGACTGCACGCACAATAATTGAATCCTATATGAAAAAACAGACTGAAGTCACATTTGTTTATGGTCAGTAATTTACAGTACCGAAATTGGAAAATGTAACTGCAGCTTGGCTACAAGACATATTTCCATCTCATCAGTACTGCAATCCGGTAGGAAGTTTTACTCTTATTGGATACCAACTTGTTTAGTACGACGTATTTAAGATGTAGACATGGTGGCAATAATAAGCTAGATATACATTCAACCTTTCGCCTTAAAGAAGCTTCCCAAATGCTACTCAGGCTGAATTCTGAATCATGTGCATAAAACCAGTATCTTTTCTTTTTTTGTCTGGCTGTTCTGGACGCAGTAAAAAGCTGAACAGTGTCTAGCAGAAGGGTTATGGGCGCATCCTTCGTGTATATGCAGCACCAGATATGAATGCGGCGACGCCAGAAACCGCCTGGGCAAGTCGAGTCTTACATTGCACCTCACTGCATACAGATGTCCCTGCGCACCCAACTAACTGCTCGGCGTAGCGAATGTTCATTAGATTACCGTCATCAGTACAGACTGGCACCATAAGAAGAAAATGTTGCCAAAATATGAAATTTATTTTGGAAAGAATATTAAAATATGAAATAAAAGTTTCAATGTTAAAATATCTTCGTTCGTTACCCATTTTGAGCAGGTTTACACCATTCTTTACAAAATATGCTGTTAGAAATTAATAGTTTTGTCTATATTTAATATGCTACCGCCACCGGCGTAGCTCAGTCGGCTAAGGCGTTTCTTACCTGCCGATTCGGAGTTGCACTTGGCACGGGATTGATTCCCGCTTGGGCTAATTACCTAGTTGGTTTTTTCCGAGGTTTTCCCCAAACGTAAGGAAAATTGTCAAGTAATCTATGGCGGAACCTCAACCTCATCTCGCCAGATATCATCTCACTATCACCAATCTTTTACAATATCCACCTCGCGTCAATGGAATTCCTTGTCACAAAGTATTAGGGGCTGCAAGACAACAAACACCTTTAAGAACAGCTTAAAAGATAACCTTATTAGCATTTCACTCCAATCATACTGATTTAAAATATTACTGACTACACTGTTGCTTTTTTTCTTTAGACATCATCCTGATTGTGCTGCATTTTCAAAATTGTCTCATAATAATCTCTTTCTATTATCTAATATAATTTGAAATATATTAACATTCTATGTATTTTAGTTTAATTCTGCTACCCAGTTTATTTCAGTGTTTAATTAATAGTTCATAGTATTTTGTTGTTTAATTCGTAAATAACTCTTGTATACATGTAACTCTCATCTAAATCAAATTGTTGAATTCTTTGTAAGTTCATGCATATGTATATACACTTTTTGCTGGTTGTGTGGAAGAGAAGGCCTTACGGCCTTAACTCTGCCAGCTAAAATAAATCATTATTATTATTATTATTATTATTATTATTATTATTATTATTATTAATTCCATCGACACTGAATAACGTCGTTAAATAACCAAGTAAAAAATATAATAATCCGAGGCGCGACAGCCCATGAAGGATCGTGACCGACCAGCCGGCTGCTGGCCTCACATACTGAAGCAGAGGTGGACGATCATCCAAGCAGAAAAAATATATATGCTACCAAATAAAATAAAATATATCTGCATAATGACAGTTTCTCAGTAACTTTTCTATATTTTTTTTGGCTAAAGATCACACCTTCTGTCAGTTAATATTGTTTTGTACAAAGAAAAAAAAAATCTCTCTACATCATATGATGTAATGGGAGCATACTTCTATCGTACTAGATCTGCTTATTTTCCCTTGCCGTAGCGTCGTGGACACGCGTTATGGAATGAGCGTTGGATCGAGTCTTCATGGGGAAATTAATTTTCGGCCAGTGTATGGGACCGGTGCCCACTCAGCATCGTGATGAATTTGGGGAGCTACGATAGGTAGCGAAAATCGGTTTCGGAAATCAGCTATAACGAATAGGGTCTTCATCGTGCTAACCACACATTATCCCTGTACTGATTGGATGATCGTTTACCTCTGCTATGGACATGGCGCTATTTAAAAAGGACATACTTCTTGGAACATCCTTCAGAGATGAAACACAGTTTTTGAAAACATGTTCAAAATATTCCTTTCCCCCCACTCCCTATGACATTTTGTATAGAGTTTGTTCATAAAAACAGTCACCCTGAGTGGTGCAGTTGGTACAGCGCTGGCCTTCTGTGCCCGAGGTTGCGGGTTCCATCCCGGTCCAGGTCGATGACATTTAAGTGTGCTTAAATGCGACAGGCTCATGTCACTAGATTTAGTTGCATGTAAAAGAACTCCTGCGGGACAAAATTCCGGCACACCGGCGACGCTGATATAACCTCGGCAGCTGCGAGCGTCGTTAAATAAACCGTAGTTTAATTTTTCTTCATAAAACTAAAAATAGAGCAGCTACAAGTAGTGGTCCATACTCTTTCCTCACCTGATAGAAATCTTCGGCATTTTCTATCCCTTATACCAGGCAAGTATAAAAAGAGTGACTGCATCAAATTGAATGGACATCCCTGTTCACGCATAAAAGTCATCCCCCGTCTATCATGATTAAAGAGAAGCCGTTGAGAAGTTCAATCAAGACGCAACCACATAGGCAACGTCGCGACGACAGTCAGCGTATGGGATATTCCTAGCCTGCTACTTTTTCCAAGACGACGAGCGGAAGAAAGAAATTCAAATCACGTTGTAATTAAGCCCCCCCGTAGTCGAACTTCAAACCACGTACCCGCATTACACACTTAAACCAAGGAATTATTTGAAATGGATGAAAATAAACTTAAACCTTAGTCTGCTGAGATAAACTGTCGTGTAAAATCCTTAAATGTAGTCTCATTTCTTATCCGAAGACCTGAGGTTAACGAGGGGCGTGGTCCATCTGCCGATGTCCAACATGGCTGTCACTCTACATGGCGATAGTGGGAGACTTATTAGAGAGCGTATCCTGAATATTAAGACAATCTAGATGTAGGCCTAGTATACACATAATTATGATGTAGGGAGTACTGGACTTCAACTTTAATTTCTGGGGCACACAATCAACAAGAAAAATATCTAATTTTTTAATGAGTAATGTGTTGTAACACCATATGTAATCCTATTGAAAGTTTAAACAAAATTTATATTAGAAAACTTTTAATATAGGTCTAATCAAATCATAAATAAATTTATTAAGCAGGATAAAAAATACGAACAGCAATTTCTATGGGATAAAATTAATGAATTCTACATTTATGTGTATTTTATAGGAGCAGACAATTTAATTCAAGCATTAACTAATATCAATATACCTTTTCAAGAAGAAAAAGAGTAGTTTTTTCTTTCATTTACTGTATATCTCTTCTCCCTTATTTCCATTTCATCTTCTTTATTTCTTCTTTTATTATATTACTATGAAGAATTTAGGCCTCTAACCACGCAACATATCTTACAATAGGACACAAACACGATGTCCAAGCGCAGTGGCGTATCCAGACTAATTATTTTGGGTGGGCCACATATGCAGGGTTTAGAAAGTACCTGACCCATCTCCTGACAATGCTGCTGCCGTCAACTCCCATGAAACTCATTCTCGGAAGTCTTATTTAATAACATGCAAAATTATGATGAACAATCATGCAAGGCATACCTATACAAACGCTTCACAAGGTGAATTGGAGCCGTCCAGATTTCCTAGCAACGAATCTGTCGATCGCTGATGATGAGTCCTTCAACAAATCCCAACTTTTCTCTCTCTCAGTGGATAGAATTGCTAGATTACAAAGCCTTGTGCTTGACATGATTGTCGAAAAGTTTTATATCATTGTCTTAATGAAGGACGAACATTTACTAATAGGCCTATCCATTTTTGGAGACTGAGGTGCTTCCGGTAATGAATTTGCAAGCGCAAGAATATCGTCTAAACATACCAAATAAAATAAGGTGTCAAATTTTTCTAGCTGATGGAACAATTCAGTAGCCTCCACGGCTTCCTTTTTTTATCTCTGCCAGACAATTTTTTAGGCCAAGTCCAACACAGTTAAATTGGCTCTTGAAGAAATGAACGCATTTTTGACTTCTTACCTTAATGCTATCGACTGTAACTATTGCTCTGGATCCAGGGTTTAGTTTTAATGTTGAGTATTTTCCATTAAAAACGCAAAAATTCGCATATTTTTTTGGCCCACCTGGCCCACCCGCTGGCTACGCCACTGTCCAAGCGGTAATGTCCATAAGTCATATGTCCACTACTTGAATGTGCACGAAATGAGATTCACGATAAAGAAGTTCAAATAATAGAATGTCCATAACTTCTTAAGTCCACAAAAGGAACTGGGAATTGTGAAATGTCCAATAGATATAATGTCCATTTTTAGAAAGACCACTGATAAAAAAGATTATTATTATTATTATTATTATTATTATTATTATTATTATTATTATTATTATTATTATTATTATTATTATAGGTCTAATAGCAATGTATACATATGCGAATTCAATACCACATGAAGTAAAAAATACGCTTCCTTCAAGAATATTATCTAACTGCAGCTCTGTATCTTCATAAAGTCCTTCAGATAATTTGTTATGCTTTCTTCATTCTTGTGTAGATCATATTCTGAACTATTTGCTCCATTTGTCGTAAATTCAGGACTTCTCACTTTTAATGGAATATCTAACATGATGGTGGCCGCTAACCAGTTGTATAATGGTAATTTCGTTATTCCTTTGATCTTTTCTAATGAACCCCATAAATCTCCAAACTGACGCGTGGTGTATGACAATTTGATGCTGAAATCTATTTTGCCGGCCTTCAACGGTATTTGAAGTGCGTTAATGAACCTATTAAAACTTGATCATAAATATTCCATATTTTAGGGCCAAATCCAGGTGCCCTAGGCGTAGAACAGAGACATGACATAACCAGATATTTAAAAATATGGATGTTACATTAGTGGACATGGACGCTGTGGACGAAAATTTCTACTTACTCGATCGAACGCCTTTTCTAAATCTACAAAAGCAATATTTGTTTTTAGATTAAACTTTCGTGTGAGGGTCCCACCACACTGAATTTATACATCCTAATGCCGTCTTATGTATTTTGAGCAATTTTGTATTTAATTTCGTAATCCTTTCTCTATGGCCAATATAAGATGAAGATTAAATCTATAATAGATAAGATTAATTTCATGTTGGAAACCTGTTCTTTACACCAATTCTACACCAGCATTGCGAAATGCATGGAAAGCTACAGAATTAAAATGAAAGGAAAGAAAGTTTATGCAAATTAAATGCGTGTCCTTAATAAAACAAGTGTAACTACCACATTTATATCCTAACGTTGACATTCATTGTTTATGGACATTTCGCGACAGCTATCAAAGACAGAACAGTATATTTTATATATTCCTAGCACGATATAATAATTTATTTTTAATCGAAAGGCCAGATGGAAATATATAATATAGATAATTTATTCATATCGATACTTTCCATATCAATTCGTTATCGAGAAAAATACTTAAGTCTAAAATTATCCACACACATAGGACTAACAACAGAATTCATTTACATTTGCGGTTGCCTTTTGTTCTCAGAAACATTTCCATTATGACTGATAGCATCGAAACAACGAAAAATGAAATTGGCTTCTTTTATTAAAACGGGACAGACATTATGTCCAGAACATAAATGAAGGTAAGATTCCGATGGCTTTCAAACTCCATCAAACCTCTCCCAGTTTCCATGAAGTGACCAGGGAAATTCCAAAGCTGAGTATGCAGTCACACCATAACAGCGTTTGTCATATCTACCTGATTCAGTGTTCCAACAGTGAATGTACTGTATAAAATTGTCGAAGCGTAAAGTGTTTTATGCTAGACCATGCCGAAATGTAATAATTATACACCTGGTAGCAGACCTTTAATGCATGTCATTAAAGTACACCTACTCATTAAAGGTCAGGTCTTTCAGCCAATGACGACTCAGGTTACAACTGTTCAGCCAATGACAGGTCAGCTTTCTACCGTTATAAAACCGCAAGTATCGATTATTCTCGGATATGCAATCGAAAGAGAATTAGCGAAAAGTCACGGAGGCTGGAAATCCAATACTGTCGCAGAAGGTTATGTTCTGTTACTATAATAATTAGCGTTAATTGTAAATAATATTCAAATAAATTCAATTTGTCATCTCGTTTTTCAATGTCTAATTTAATTTCAATGTTATCTCTGTAGGTTCTTATGGCCTAGCAAGGTCAATGTGGACATCTGTTCCTCGGAAAAAATCAATACTTTCGTGTCTGCGCACATCTCACAACATACGGGACATTGCTCAAAAATTAATAATATCAAGTTAGAAATATGGTCGAGCATAAAAAGTCTTATGAAACTCGCCTATAATGGTAATTAAGAAGCTCGTATGAAAATTATGAAACTCGCTTGCGCTTGTTTCATAAATATCCATACTCACTTCTTAATTACCTTCATTATAGGCTCGTTGCATAATGTACTATTCTTTGGAAGATAAGGCGAATATTATAAGTGACATTGAACGTGGTCTTTCGCAAACGAACGTGGGTCGACAGCATAGTTTAAGTAAATCAACTGTGAGTAACAGTATACATTGTAATCCATTCCACAGAAATGAAATATTTGATTTTCTTGTTTACAATTTCATCCATTTCGTCATTTAAGGTTAGGGGAGAGACACTTCGGATATAGTGAACCTCGGATATAGTGAACGAAATACGCAAGTTCGCAGAGGTTCACTATATCCGGAATTGACTATATTTGTAATTCTATCACTTTTTGTTCCTTCACGGATCCTAGAACTAGTGCCCATATTCGATGCGAGGAAATACGTATTCTACGTAAACACACACAAATTTAGTATCAATTTATGATACGGCACACGAAAATACTTACAGAGGCTCATTGCCATCTGGATGGTTTTCCAGCAAAAACTGCGACTACCAGGGAAATATGCTCCTTTACAGCAGATTGAATCTGTTCCTAGAAGTTGATTCAATAACGCTGATGACCGCACTGAATTGTGAACGCAACAACTGGCTTATTGTGTTGTATTTCAATTTAGTTTCGCTTTCAAAACATTAAGGAACGTTGGCGTGCAGCATTCTTCTTATCCAAAATGAAACTCTCGACTGCAGAACTTTGTCAGATTCAGGTACGGGCCTTAACACTAAACGACACTAAAACGTTACTGTTACTGTTACGGTTATTGCGCACTCGTCCCGCACGCGTTATTAACCGCAAATCGAAATGCGTTTGTCAACTGCCTCAAGGTCTCTCGCATATTGTTGTTAAACCCGTTCCGAGACCAACCTAGACCAACTAACGAGATGACATCCGTTTCTTTGCAGACTGAATCAGACATGACTGAAATTGTTAATAATTCCCTTTGTATATTTAATAAAAATAACAGTAATAAAACAACTGCAGTAAAATGCACCCACGTCTGAACTGCATACACTCATAATACATTTAAATTATGTTATTCTGACCTTGCGTGAGTTGTGGATGAAACGAAAGGTAGTGTGGGCTAATGGTAGCTCAGCTGACAAACTCTTACTAAAGGGGCTTGTGATCGATCACCGGAAAATTCTGTGAGATTTGTTTGAAAAGCGGTTTTAAAATAAGTTCTACGAAAAAAAAAAGTGTTTTACTTGTCATTTTACTCGACCACCACCATCACCACCACTATCTAAACCAATATATTGGCTTGGCCTATGTGTACGTAACAAAGACAAATAATTCATTAGCTGTATAAATATATCATTATGGAGAATAAGGGGATCATGAATTAAGCTAAGCGTTTGCATAATATGAAAATGTTTCTAGTACTTAAAAGTATTTATGAAGGACCATTTTCAATTGATGAGATAAAAAGTTAACACATATTTCTCCAAAATTTTTCATTGTAATTTTGATTGTTTCCCGCTCCTCCCGATCCTATTCCTCAATCTCGACATAAAATCTACCCTCGTCACATTGTTTGTAACTTTATCGGACTTAGTAAAGAAAAATATTAAGCAGTGTAAATCAGCAGCTACGATATGTATGTAGGATTGCTGGAAAATGAAACGAATATTTTTTTAAAATGCTATAAATATCAGTAACAATAAGAGAAAATGATTTCTAATGGCCCAAAAAAATTAAGGAAAAAAACACCTATCTGACAAAAATGGCAAAAAAAAAAAAAAAAAACAATATAAGTGTAATATATTTTGTTTTGTTATAACATAAAATTAATTATAGTATCAAAGGGAACAGTTTTAAAATTGAAAGAAAACGTTTAATCAACATTCGTCCCCGAATGATAAATATTGATGTATTGAAGTATTTCTCTTTGTTACGTACACATAAAGAGTCTTCCAATAAGAGTGTCCACTTTTAAAATAAAATAAATTATTTAAACGAAAGAGGTATATTTATTTAATTACTATTATTTTGAAGCACACTTGATGTCATTACGTATGGAAGAGAACGTCAGTTAAATGGCCGCCGCGGCTTCGTTGGGTTGCGCGCAGGCCTATAGGCACCGTGCATGGGTCTCAAAATCGTACTGGTGGCGCCGCGCAGTGTCTCAATTCCTAATTAACTACAGGCTCGCAGTCATTCACTAGTCATGTGTGATATAGAAATTACATGCGGCTTTCTGCCGATAAAAAGTTGTAATATTAGTAAGAATGGGTTCATTGATTCATAGTGTTCTGCCCAAGGGCAGGTCTTTCACTGCAAACCCAGCAATCTCCAGTCTTTAATTATTTTATAGACGCAGTGGAAAGTTCAGTACTGCTAGAGGAATGTAAAAATGTAACTACAAAGTTCCTGAAATATCAGTGAAGTTGTTTGGCATTTAAATCAGATTTCAGACCATTGAATGAGGGTGAACAGTCATATTACGAAAACATTGATATGCTTATATTTGATGTCATGACGTGCGTAATATTTGTGTGTATAATGTCTCTATAAATTACGTATTTTAATGTGATTTAATTCTATAAGTAGTCTTAATTACACTTCCTGAATAATGGGCGACTGAAAATTCTCTAAAACATAACACATAATGAACAATATCATCAACATACTACCTCTGGTTGAGGATCTGATGATATGTACATCTGTTATCAGACTGTACATCTCACTTGACGATATGTGTCAGAGGAAGAACAATATTGTTTGTATGCATATGAAGTCTGACTAGTGTAATATGTAGCTAGTCGGCGATATATACAATGGAAGGGAAAAGTAACTGGCCACTCTACCCCATGATATTCTGGCCTAGTTGCCTCATAAGTGGTGCCTTGTTGGTATCACTTGTGAGGTTCAGACTTCTCTTTGGACAGTTGAATAAACAACAACAAGATCAACATGCGGAAGCAGTTCAATTGATAGTTTGTGTAAAATGTTATACTGTATATTTTAATTCGCTGAATGCACCTTTCAACATGAATTCGAACACTGGCAACGCTGCAAGTAGTTTCGACTTCTTCAGCTGTTAATTTACCATCGTGTAGATACGCTGGAGTAACAACAATGATTCCTTTATCGGAGAGGTTTGTTATTATTCCGGGAAAACCTGACTTTATCACCACCTTCTAATAAGGTCAATAATCATCAATCAGTTGTTATGAATGTGTCACTCGATCTGCCTCGGTAGCATTTACATTTGAAGGCCACCATCTGATCCACATTGGGTGGCTGTTCCACTTCTGAACAATTAATTGTCACTCTACATTTTTCAATATTGCAGGCATTGTTTCCTGAATACTTTCTCTGCTAGGCCAAAACCCAAAATTACAGTAGCCATTGTGGATGTCAACAACATTAAAGTGGCGGTAAAAATACATTATAATTATAATTGTACGATTAACTCCGAACATCACCCTCATAGCAGAATACGACAATCCAGTTTTCATTTTAATTGGAAAATATGAGTAGACGATTTTCTTTACTAATCTTACTCTTGGACAGAATTTTTCGAAAGCTTTCGATGTGAAATTCACTAATAAAAATGGAAAAAATAATATGTATGATCTACATCTTGGGGCGTTTCGACTATCTATGGTAGCTATTTTTTGGTTAAATGATAGAATTGGAAATATTTCTTATTATGATTCTACGGGTATGATTGAGTTTCAATTGGCAGCAATTTTAACAATATATTCGAAACCACAAAATGTCACTCCCATTAAGTCTGGTAGTTCTGTCTCATATTTTATTGTAGAATAATTTCGGAAATCTTGCATTTCATTAAACGTATCATCTGTTCCTGAACTCCTGTCATAACATTTCTTATGTGACTTCAGTTCGGCATGTAATGGAATAGACACTTGAGTAGACAATTCACACAATTCAATTGTGAAAGAAAAAACAAAATCAATAAGAATGATTTCATTTACTTCTGCCTGTATGGCTACTTCATTTTTCGAAATAACACTTGTTGAGCATTCGCCTTCCATAAAAACTTAAATTTTCATCTTTTCTTCTTCTTTATGCGTCTCTTTCGTACCTTTCCGGAGCTAGTTGAGATGAGGCAGTCTTTTTCTTGTAATCTTTTATAAAAATACTGGAAACGGTATGCTAGTTTTGGGGGTGTTCTGATCTCGTTCCCAATAAAATGAATGCCGCAAATTCTTGCTATATACTATATACATTCTATTTTTTATATCAGGCCTAGTATATAATAATACTATGATTACAAGCAGTGTAGCCTTATTTACTTTCGTCTGCGTACTGTATGGATCCACAATTAGCATCGTTGCGCTTCAGTTTTCTGTTTTGGGAATGAATAAAAACAATATCGGTTGGTGTGTTCCTATAAGCATTACTACACTCAAGAACACAGCAATCTGCGTTACCTTTCCGCTTTTTAGGATCATCCATATTTCTAATCATTTAACCTGAGATGTTAAGTATATTCATACGCTTCAAGCACAACTCTATCGCTGCTGTCCCGCAGTTAGTAACAACAGTCGCCACCAGAGGAGCTTGCACGGTGCCTATACGGGTCTTCCAATTTTCAATAACAGACAAACATAAACCAGGCTCCATTTCACAAACAGCGCACGTGATATTGTTCCTTAGATCATTAACTGTTTCTGGCTTGTTGGCATAAACCTGTTATTTAACATAACCCCATAAGAAGTAATCTAGTGGCGTTAAATCACATGATCTCGGGTGCCAGTTTACATTACCACCACGCGAAATGATGAAGCCTCTGAACTACTCCCTCAAAAGGTCGACTGTTTAGTAAGCAATATGACACGTGGCGTCATCTTGCTGAAATGAGACGTTTCTGAAATCCATACCTTCCAATTGAGGCCAAAAATAATCCCTTATCATAGCCCGGTGTCTTACACACACCTTACACTTCACTTAAATGCACGGAATGCTTGGCGAACGGATGACTTTTTAAAAATAAATTTTAATAATTTCTACGTGTCGTGAAATGGTGTAACATTTCATTATTATTTGCCAACAACTGTAACCATGGGAAAAATATGACTGTTATAGCTTCATAAAAAGGCAGCTGTTATGTGTTGAAAGTATGACACTCTTATTGGAAGAACCTTTACATTGGGATAATGAACTTGAAATTTTTACAAAACAGTAGTTTATAAGTGGTTAAAAGTATGATTTTGTATGTTCTAAAACCAGAAGAATCGAAAAATGGGGGGGGGGGAACATAGTGAAATAAAAAAAAAATCTCAGCCACTCAACCACCTGAAGTGAACGAAGACAAAAAGAAAATCTACGAGCCCACGATTCAGTACCTATCGGCGAAATACAACATAGAAAAAAATCACAGTTACCGGTCTCTTCTTCGGAGCGAGAGGCACCATTCCGAAAGCCTTTGTAAAGTGGAGGGAAAAATACAAGCTGACGAGAGATCTTCAAGATGCCATCGTCACCACCATAATAAAATTTTCTGTAGCGATATTTCGTCAGCATCTTTATGGTGTACATTCAATTTAAAATGTACTTGGTTCTATTTTTTTCTTATGTCTTAATCAATTTTGTCTGAAACCTGTTTATATAATTTTTCATTTTAAATTTTATTGTGAGCTATTCTGTGTCGCAGGGCAAACCCAAAATATTGGGTCAGACCAATAAAATAAAATAAATGACACATTCTTTATAAATAAGCAACACAGTTTTGAAAACATGTTCAAAATATTGCATTTTTTGCCCCTTATAACTTTTGTAATATAGAGTTTCTTCATAAAATTAAAAATAGGAACGCTGTGACCAGTGTTATATATTTTTACTTATCTTGTAGTACATAAATATACTACCATAATCTTTTATTGCTATTTTCAAAATTATTTCCTTAAACAGTTAATTTCAACTTCATTGGACTAAGCATTGATATGTTTTGAGAAAACTTTTCCTTTTATAGAAAGACTTCATTCCACTACATGAAGTGATAACTAGATTTGCGAATCTTCTATAAATGGGAATCAGATAAAAAAAAGTTGCTCGCCTCATTTAAGAATAACTGGACTTAAAAAAGTTTAAATGGGAGAAGCCGTTTTGTGTACCTGCACAGAAAGAATGCTGGCTGAGAAGCCCAAGAAGACTGAGGCGAAGTCCTCTGAACATTTTCACCCTTCGAGTTCAACTTTTTAGAAAGAGGTCGTAACTAGTTCCTAGATCAGCATCGCAGCCTCTCTTGGAATTAAATCCACTACCTTAGAGACTTGTACGACCCTAACTTTCAATGTTTAATTGAGTTTCTAGTTTCGAAGTTTCATCAAGTGCTAAATTATGTAGTGACGGACCGAATTCCGAGGCGATCATGATTCATGAGCACGGTGGATCATCTTGCAGGATAATGATACGCCATTCAACACCCAAATTCAGAAACCTCGACTAAAACAATACACACAAACTACGTTTCACTTATTACCTATCAATTCTCAATGTTGTCGATACTTGCATTGTCGTCGTCTTAACCGTCACAGTCGCCGTCATCATTGTTGCTGTCAGTTTTGTTATCGTCGTTATTATCGCCATTATTATCATCATCATTACTACCTCATCGTCATCATTAGAGCCAAAATCACAGATTTCATAATTATCACACTTATCATTAATCTTATCATCTCCATAAATGTCATCATGATATTAACATCATCAAGTCATATTCATCGTCATAATCATAGCATCTTGCTGCTAGCTACAACAACGTCGCAATGAAAACTGAAAGAAAAATAACCGTTAAAAATAACGTTAGATCCGCACTCGTTGTTGCCTTGTCAAATAAACACAAGCGATAATTAAAACGCTTACTGTTATACATTTTTGCACGGCAGCACTCATTGTTGCAAAGAGAATATGAACTGACTGAAATACAATAAATTAAAATATACCTGTAGGCAATTTTAATAATAAATTAATAAATAATAGATAAATAATCAAATAAAGGCAAAAAAAAAAAAACATTTATTTTGTAAATCAGGTTTTTATATTAAAAAAGGCAGAAAAGGGCAAAATAAAACTGTGACGTTTCAATCACACAGGTATAATTCGTACAGATTTACTTTCAAAATGAAGATAGATTTAAAAAGGCATTCTGCCAAAGTTCCGGTCTCTGGTCAAAATCGTAAACATCATCGTTAATATCACTCATTATCTCCACCACAATCAGTAATATCATTATCAACATAAATTTCATCATCATCATCATCATCATCATCATCAATGTGATTATCTTCGTCATAATCATGCCATTATACATTATCATGAGTATCATCTTTGTTATAATCATAAATGATATTATCAACAGTAATCTCACTAGATGTTTTGATTTATCTAGAGAAAATCAAAACTCGAGTGGGATTTAATTGACTATTACACGATTAGAAGAAAGTATATAAAAATTAGAAGTAACGAAGTACTCCAATACAATAAAATATTAATTGACTTACGAAAATACAACTGTCTTCAAATGTATTATTGTACCATCTTAACATTACAAATATTACGCTAGATGCATGCTAGATGGCAGTAGTGTCTTTATACAGACACTGTAATTATTACTATTCAATAAATCTTAATATTAAACAATCTCTGATACGTGACTATCCATAATATCATATAGCAGAAGTTCTTTTTATCCTCTCAGAGCAGAAGCTATAACATAACCTAACTAATATACACAAGTGTTAAAAAAGTTTTAATTAACGACGATGACATAAAAAATAAACATGAAGAATTTTAAAAGGAATAATTATTGAATGTACAATTTTCAAATTTGAATGTGATTGGTGGTTCAATTGATGTTATATTGGACGTGTGCGTAATAGAAGTGGAACTCGTTGATTTAGGCCTACATGGTGTATTCAACTTATTAAGAATTTCCGAATGAATAATTTTAAAAGGAATAATTATTGAATGCACAATTTTCAAATTTGAATGTGGTTAGTGATTCAATTCATGTTATATTGGACGTGTGCATAATAGAAGTGGAACTCGTTGATTTAGGCCTACATGGTGTATTCAACTTATTCAGGATTTCCGAATGATGCTCTTCATTTATTTGTAAATCGGATTTCAGAAGATGCATAGGTATGATCAGTGATTTTTATTAATTCTTGTTCTTGAATGCCAATGCGAGTCATATTTGAAACTGCTGTGCATCGACTGGAGTGGTTTGTAATTTTATATGTATTTTTGACGTCCAGACCAGCGCAGTTTCAAATGTTGGCAAACAAAGAAACAAATGCTAGGGACGCGATAAAATTAAACAAATGCTAGGGACGCGATAAAATTAAACAAATGCTAGGGACGCGATAAAATTGTGCGATAAGCAGCCTTGATTGGTTGAAATACGTCCTTTCGTACCGTTTTATTGGTCAAAAGTAGTATGACGTAGTAAGAGTGTAATAGTCATAATAAATTATTCATCAAAATCGCAAACGTTATTATGATGAAATATGCCATTATCTTCGACATAATAAAAAGCTCCATCATTACTAGGACTATCGCTGTCTTCTATAAACATCATTAATGCTATTATCTACAGTAATCTCACTAGAGGTTTTATCTACAGAAAATCAAAACTCAAGTGGGATTTAAATGACTATTACACGATTAGAAGAAACTATATAAAGATTAGAAGAAATAAAGTACTCTAATACAATAAAATATTAATTGACTTACTAAAATTCTATTTAATTAATGTTAGCTTCACCAAAACGTTTGAACGGAGACACTATTTTCAGTTGACTATCTATACTGTAAACAAATGACGATCGCAAAGCATGTTAAAGTACCGCAAAGAATTTGCAGTTTCAAATGTTGACACACAAAGAAACAAATGACAGGGAGGTGATAAAACAGAGAAAAAATTTACAAAGATTAGAAGAAATAAAATACTCTAATACAATAAAATAGGTATTAAATGACTTATTAAAATTCTATTTCACTAATGTTAGCTTCACCAAAACGTTTGAACGGAGCCACAATTTTCAGTTGACTACGCGAGAAACGAATGACGATCGCAAATCATGTTTTATAGTACCGTAAAGAACTTGCATTTTGAAATTCTGGCAAACAAAGAAACAAATGCTAGGGAAGTGATAAAAACAAACAAATGCTATGGAAGTGATAAAAATAAACAAATGCTAGGGAAGTGATAAGATTGTAGCGATAAACAGCCATGATTGGTTGAAACACATCCTTCCGTACAGTTTTATTGGTTAAAAGTAGTATGACGTAGTAAAAGTGTAAGTCATCATAAAATCCATTGCCATCATTATCACACCTTCACCATCATTAATGTCATTATCCTCATTACTAGGTCTATCATTACTTTCTATGTATATTACGCTCTTCACTAAAATCATTATCATTATGAAATCTATTATCATCATTACTAGCATATCATTATCTTCTATTCTAACACCATTTTGTTACTGTAGATTAATTCAGTGTCATATATTGTATTTATATTTTTTAGAAATGATCTGTATAGCACTAAATGCGCTGATCGATCAATAAATTGTTAAAAAAAAAACATAAATTGAAACTCTCAGTTTTAAATTCCATAACATATTGTGTTTTGGTTATCGGAAAGAATATTACTAGAAAAGAAAAGTGGTCATAGAAAATCAGACGGAGGACGCTGTCCACTGCACTGCGACATTGGCTTCGTTGTTCCTTTATACACGTTCGTTATGCCACACTCGTGCTGACCACTGCGTATGAGGTTATGAATAGTGGATCAGTAAAGCCGAGAGACGCAAGATTTTTCTACAGCAATGTGCTGTCGAAAACAGTAGGAATGCACGATCTCCGTGCCAAATCTTAAGACACTGTAGCAAAGGGATCGACAACTTCTGATAAAGAGAAACTGGGCATTGAAGCATCACGAGATTTCCATCACACGTATTAATTGCCTCACAAACTTCAGGCTCTCCTTTCAGGTGTGCCTTAGAATGTGCTAAAGTTCCCCAAATTTTCAGGTGGGGTAAATTTCTTATTCTGCAATTCCGAGTCTGACCACCACCACCACCACCACCACCACCACCACCACCACCACCACCACCACCACCACCACCACCACCACCACCTTTCTTAATTTACTTTCGATTGTTAAATAATTATTGCGCGAAATTAAATCTTCCAGACTTGGTGATGAAATTATTCTTGCTGTTTGTGGGTCTCTCTGTAAACCCTTATACATCATCAGGTAGAAGAGGATCGACTAAGTAAGTAAATAAGTCTTGCTGTTTGTTATGTGAAAGCCCAAATAAATTAAATTCTGATACCTGTTCAATAATTTTTCCTTCCACTTCCAACTTGCCTCTTACTGGTTCTCTCGAAATTGCCACACATCGATTAATTTCCATAGTACATTTTTAGGAGCTGTGTTAAAGCGGTGGAGCAACATTTTTGTAAGGCATCCTCTATTTCTGAGAGTGTAACATACTATGTGAAATTTGGTGCCGGAACGAATTTTTCTCCAATAACAGGTATGAAATTTCGTGTTTCCCATTTTGTATGCCAAATGTTGTAATTCTTTATTTGTCTGGTCCATTACAAGATATTATAGATTTTGTAAATCTATCAGAAGTTATTCTTAAAATACACTCACACTTTATATTTTTTATATTTTAAACTAAAAATTTTGAGCTGCTATCTTACAGTATCGTTTCTGTGATCATATCGGGTACATCCAGCAACGTACCTCAAGAACTTCATTTCAGCTTTTTCTATCATAGATAGTCCAATTCTCTTGATCCATACGTAAAAACAAGCACTGCCAGTATTTCACAGGCTGTTTCTTGTTCTATATGTTTTGATTTAGTATTCTACATATGCTTTGAAAATTGTGTACTTCATTTTTATATCACTCCTATAACTATGAGTTACTTCATACTCCAAATATATAATTGAAATGTTATACCTGTTCCAATATTCTATTCTTGAACCATCATTTTGAGATCAGCCCGGCTATTCATCATCCGAGTAATATGAGTGAGAAAGTTTACTTTTGTGGCTACTAATCCGAACGCAAAATACCCCAAACTGGAGAATCAGCGTTTGATATTGGAGAAAGTTATCCTACAATCCTAGACGTATGCTATCCAAAGCTATGGAGGATAAATTTGATTGCTTTAAAAACTTTCGAGTAGATATATCTAATTTCAAGAATTTTTGGCGTATTGAGGTAAGCGTTCACTACATCGTATCGCTCTCCTCGTACGAATCGCACGCTACGGATATTTTAAGTGCAGTGCGTTCACTGTAACGGCTCTACCTCGCCTCATCGGATTCTGTATCAGCTGTTTAAAACATGTGATGTATGATATTTACATTGTTGACAACATAGGAATTTTGAGGTTAGGTCTATTAATCATGAGTGTTAACGAATAAGAATTTGTAATTGTTTCATGCTTCTTAATTGAAGAGGAAGAAACGAAAGATATACTGGGTAAGAAACGACTTGATTACTGTAATGGGAATGCCTCAAATTATATAATTCTTCGCAGTTTTCTATAAGCGAAATAAGTTTTTATGTCTGCCATTTTGGCGCGACACTGATCATGGCACAACATAATAGTAACAGTTGAGCAATTAAAATTGATTTATTAAAGAAGGCCATGATCGCACGCATCGGAAAAGTTGCTCATCCGAGAAACGTGGACGGATTTACCGAGAGCCGATGCGTGCGATACGATGTAGTGAACGCGGTTACATAACAATTATAGCAAAGATTGTCTTTTTCCGATCCGTACGATTTGTCCGATGAGTGTGAAGAAACACATCGATATGATTTACAGGTTCACACCGAAGTGTGTCACAGTTTTCCGTCCACTCCTGTGTGCTACACTGAGTAACGTACACCGCTATTATGGGGTTGTGAAAAGCTCTTGGACCCCTCACGGACTATGTCGCAAATGGTCAAATTTACCGACCATGAAACGGGGTGAGGGAGAAGTGGAAATTTAAAATTATGAGAGAGAAAAGGGAGTTACACGAGCACGAGTAAGCTGGGGCAGGAGCTCGCCAAAATGTTTTACTGCAGAATAAAATAAATGGCAATGAAGCACGTGGTCCTTCAGTATTAAGCGATGTCCCCTTCCAATCAACTATGCGACTTGCTGCTTCTCTGTCACGATTGCGTTGTGGATATCTTGATGTTTTGTTGGATCTGTAGAAAGACTTACCATGCCCCCACTTTATCCGTACAGGAGGTACGAATGGATTTCGAAAAATAATTAAAGTATTGTTTCTCTCGAGAATATTTAATAATGGGAGATGAAATTGAAGGGTTGATAGCAAAAACCGGGCAAGTTCAAAATATTAATTTTTCAGCGAGAATATTCAATAATGGGAAGTGAAACTGAAGGGTTGATAGCTAAATCCGGACAAGTCCAAAATATTAATTTTTCAGGAAACGAAAAAAACGGTCTCTCACGTTTCTCATACAATAAAATAATCTGACGTATTTTATATAGTTATCTCATATATCTACCAACTGTGGTAAAAAGTTTCACTGTTCTCTTTTATATGGTTTCTTGGAAAAAAAAAGAGAGAGAAGAAAAAAGAAACATTTGGACATACTCAATTTTTGCAGAAAATTTTACATGTACACACATTAATAAGATAAAAGGTATATGAAATCATGTTTCATTCATACTGTTAACTGTATCAACAGACAAAGAAATACTTTATAAATGTTTTATTAGATTAAAAACGTTTTTATATTTTTTCTCTTTCTAAATTTTTGTCCTTCAGTCTTTCAATTTTTGGCACGTCAGATATATCAAGTACCGAAAAATAATTATTCTTATAACAACGCAATAAACTATGCTCAATAATAATAATAATAATAATAATAATAATAATAATAATAATAATAATAATAATAATCATTATCATTATTACAACTGTTTTCACTCATCACAATCACTGCTATTGTATCTTCTGCCACCTCGACATTCTCCTCATTCTGATGACTTGCTTTTTTTAATCTGATTCATTTTGATGATCATTCATTTGTAAAACGAAATGTTTAGCCAATAACACCGACAATAACAGCTAATATGACTATGAAACAAAAGAAGACAACACTAATGCCATTTTCATGATATTTTCTAACAAGACCCGGATAATTTTGTGACTTGTCCGTCTTTTGTTAGAAAGACGTTGGACTAATCCGCTTTTTCTAGAAACGCTACATTTTCAAACACTCATTTCAATGGCACAAATCCGGTTTTGTAGAAACTGTTACGTCAACAGATGCCGCTTAAAATGAAGTGAAGAAAACTGTACTTTGCTCAAAATTAGAATTTTTAAACTTGTCCGGTTTTTTTGCTATCAACCCTTCAATTGTGAGAGACAAGTGAAAATTAAATATTTCTTCAAATAAATTTCAAATTTATTGATACAATTTTTCCCAACTACTGTCAGTTCTTCAAACCCAGTGCAGACAAAATCCGAGCTCAAATCTCATTAACCGACGTCGTACCGCCTCATTAACTTATCAATGTAGAACATTAATGCGCAAACTTGAACAAACTGAAACCCAACATTCGACGTTAACGACCAGAACTCCTACGTGATCTTATTTCACGATAACACACACAGCAATCCGCTCGTGGGTGGTTGCGCTGTAAAACTCTGCCACTGCCCCTTACAGTCCAGACCTTCATTTATTCAGTCCCCTTCACAAACACCATTCATTCAAAAGACAATGTTTTAATTTTAGTTTCCACTTTTACCACGAGATAGCTCCACAATAATTGAATAACCCCCCCCCCCAGCGGAAAAAGGGAATAAGTACATAGGGAAACCATGCAACATATACCCTTATTCCGGAGGGGTTGGTAGCACAGTATCTGTTACAAAGGCGTCATTTAGGAGGGGCAGGCTGGGTCAATTGCTTCCCCCTCCCCGATTTTAACATAAAAAAGTTAGTAATTGAAAAGTAGGCCTACTAGTAAAGAAAGAATGTGAGAACTGTACCTTTAATATTAAAATATTCGACTTTTATAAACTCTTAAGAAATAAAAGACGAGATTTGTTGGGGCTAATTGGACCAAATTATGCAGAAAGGAACCAACGCACACAGCGCTAAAGATGAGTAAAATTGAGTTGAAGTTGAAGGAAAATAAGAAAAAAATTCACTCTCATATTTATCAAATTCATATTATTTGGAATACTTTTACCCAAATATTGAATTCATAAATCTTACAGTTTTAAATATATAATATATTTTTTGGTTCGATTCCTTTCTTCAAAATGACATACAGTTCAAATGGCATTCTGTAGAAATGACCCAACTCATATATTTGTATTGATGCAGTATTGTTTGAATATTTTAGTGACATTCATTCATTTCTAGTGTTCTGCTTAATGACAAGTCTTTCACTGCAAACCCAGCATTCTCCAATCTTTTATATTTTACCACGTTCCTCTTAGTTTCCGCATAAAATTAAATTAATTTAATTCTAATATGAGTACTTATGTATTAGCAGCCTTAGAGCAATGAGGCCGATGAATTCATAAAAAATTGCGTACCGATATTCATAATTTAAGACTTAACAAAAATAAAGTTTCTAACCGCAATATTTTTTTTACCGTAATGCTTAATACTTGCTAATTAATTGCATTTTCATAGTTACAATAATCTGTGTGGATAGAAATTATATTTTAGCTACATAAAAAAGTACTTTTAGCTACATGAAATTGTATTTTTAGGTGCTTAAATCTATGTTTTAAATGCCTATTTTGATAAATTCACGGCGTATTTTACGTGCCTGAAAGATAGTTTTTAACTGCCTAGAAATCCGAGGTGTATTAATAACCAACGATCTTTTTACAGACTTTGGAGACAATATGTCTGAGATATTACTGTAAATCCTTAAAAAGGCATTCACAGGTGCAATAAAACGTGCTGAATTACACTTAGGAGCAGATTTTACAGGTAGCGTTTCTGCATTAGGGGAGAGTCGGGTAGTATCGGACATCGGGTAATATCGGACAGTGAGTTTCTTTCATCTACCACATGATGATAGTACCTGATTGACATGGTTACGTTTCTGTAATGTCGCATAGAGAAACGTAACCATGTCATTCAGGTACTACCATATGGTGGAAGATGAAAGAAACGCACTGCCCGATATTACCCGATGTCCGATACTACCCGACTCTCCCCTAATACCTTTCTAAAATCACAATCTTGCTGCATGGCGTCATCCATGGGAAAGGAAATATTTGAACTCCGCCTGCAATAGAATTTGGGCAAATTAAATCGGAAATTTTAGGTAGAATAATTTTTACAATTTAGCTGCATAACCAATCACAAGAAACAAATTTCATATCTCAAAGCAACAATGTTATTCAGTTTAAATTTTTTTTTGTGGTCAAGTTAACCCCAGCGGTCAAGTTTACTCCAGTTTAGGGTATGGAATGTAGTCCATTTCAGAGGAAATAGAGAGGCGATATATTCTATAAAGTCTTCCCTAAACAAATCTTGCCTCTCCGAAGTAAAAACTGAAATGACGCCCCTGATCTATTATCAAGATCAAGGAACAGGATAATGTCGGTGCGAAGTTTTTGGGTACTTGCATCGGCTCCAACATCAGGAAAGGATGAGAAAGGTCCCAGTTACCATGGATGTTACTAGAGTTACCCCCACCCCCATTCCTAGACAGGAGAAAGACGTAATACTAAACCCCATTTCAGTTTGGTTGATAGGCTTTCCCCTCTACTCACACTCCCTACTCTTAGTGAAGGGGAAGATGCTACTGTCCATTTCACAAACGTTCGACTAATTGACTTCCTACATAGTGACAAATTTTATTTCTGAAAGGGTTTACTGATACTCTATATTTCGAAAGTCCATACTAAGCGCTTGTATTTCATTTTATTTTTGTTTATATTAACTGACACATTAAAAAGCTGCCGAGAGCAAAAGATAAATGTTTTCTCCACCGCTAGTTGCTACTCTACAGCATACACAATGGGACAATCTGCACTGTGTCGCTCCCCCTGACTTCATAATACAAACTGACATTCCTAAATGTAACTAATTATATTAGTTGAAAATATCGTAAGAACTACACAAAAATATACTCTAACATGTAATTGTCAAACATCTGTGACAATGTATTTTACATTCACTTATGTACTTAATTTAATATTTTATTTTCTAGAGTGTACAGCTTGGGGGGTGCAGGTATAAGAGGTAACAGCTACCAGTCTGTCACTGACGGACTCAGGGAAAGTAGAAGGGGAAAGAAATGCCATCGAATCCTCTCAACTTGTATGAAATGTCGTTTACGTCAAAATTAAATGTTGTCGGCGCGATATTTGCATCCAAAGACAATCACGGAGCATAATAAAATCAGGACACAAGGTAGTACCTAAATAAAATATCAGTAAACTTCTTGAATTATTTATTAATAAACTGCAAGCATTTGACTGTAAAGCCGTATATAGCTACTCATAGGGTAGCTGAAATGCTAAAGGCTAGTTTTATTCTGAAACAATTCCGATCTCTTCACAGATCATGAAGTCCCAACTGGTCATTCCTTATTTCCAAAGGACAAAATACAATAGCAGCAATTGGAGCGCCTACTCACCGCGAGGCGGCTGTCCCTCGGGCCCGGTGATGAAGCAGCCGTCCTCGCTGCTACTGTAGCCCGCCGACCCGAAGCTGCTGCCAGAGTGCCGGAACACGTCGGGCACCGCGGGGGGCGCCACCTTCTTCACCTGCGGCGCTGGTTTCGGCGGCCGACTCATCCCACCCACTGCAACACATACAACATCTGCTAAGTGTTTGCATTCGAGATTACCACACTAAGGACTGGAGACCCCACGGGTACCAGGAAGCTGGAAACACGTTTAGTCACAAGATCAATATTGATCAACTTCGCGGATGGATTCTGCAATCCTTGTCGTCCAGCCGAAGTGCATGTGGATGAATGTTCAACGGAAACCATCCGTGCATTTCTGTAGAAGATAATTCACGTTATCAAGTAGAGCAAATTCGCCACTTCACCATCCTTATTTAATGAGTCATGAGTACTGTGACGTGAGGTACTCTGACCAGAGCAAGGGAAGTGAGAACGAGACCCAGGAAATTAAGGACAAGGAGAAATAACCAGGATTAAGAAAATTAGGAAGGCACAAAGAAAACAAGGAGGAGAACAAGACAAGTAAGGACGAAAAGATGAAATCAAGGACGAGAAAAAGAAAATCAAAAAGAGGAAAACAAGGAGGAAAAGAAAAACAAGGACGAGAACAAGAAACAAGGAAAAGTACAAGAAAAACAAGGACGAAGACAAAAACAGTAAAGAGAAGTATAAAGATAAAGACAAGACCAACAAGAAACATAAGGACAAAAACAAAAACAAGAACAAGAAACAGAAGGACGATAACAAGAAAAACAAGTATGAGAACAAAAAAAGGCACAAAGCAAGAAAAATAAGGACAAGAACAAGAAACACAAGGACGATAACAAGAAAAACAAGTATGAGAACAAAAAAAAAACAAGGCACAAAGCAAGAAGAATAAAGACAAAAACAAGAAACACAAGGACGAGAACAAGAAAAATAAGGATGAGAACAAGAAAAACAAGGATGAGGACAAGAAAAACAAAGATGAAAACAAGGACGAGAATATGAAAAAGGACGAAAACAAGAAAAACAAGGACAAGAAAAAGAAAAACAAGGACGATAGCAAGAAAAACAAGGAAAGCAAGGATGAGAACAAAAAAAGGCACAAAGCAAGAAAAATATGGACAAGAACAAGAAACACAAGGACGATAACAAGAAAAACAAGTATCAGAACAAAAAAAGCATGGCACAAAGCAAGAAAAATAAGGACAAAAACAAGAAACACAAGGACGAGAACATGAAAACAAGGACGAGAACAAGAAAAATAAGGATGAGAACAAGAAAAACAAGGATGAGGACAAGAAAAACAAAGATGAAAACAAGGACGAGAACATGAAAAAGGACGAAAACAAGAAAAACAAGGACGAGAACAAGAAAAACAAGGAAAGCAAGGATGAGAACAAGAAAAATAAGGATGAGAACAAGAAAAATAAGGACGAGAACAAGAAACACAAGGACGAGGACAAGAAAATAAGGATGAGAACAAGAAAAACAAGGATGAAAACAAGAAGGACGAGAACATGAAAAAAGGACGAAAAGAAGAAAAATAAGGACAAGAACAAGAAAAACAAGGACGAGAACAAGAAACACAAGGACGAGAACAAGAAAAAGAAGGACAAGAACAAGGAAAACAAGAACAAGAACATGAAAGACAAGGATGAGAACAAGAAAAACATGGAATAAAACAAAAAACAAATACAAAAACAACAAAGATAAAAGGACGAGAACAAAAAAAACAAGGATGAGAAGAAAAACAAAGACTAGAATAAGAACATAAGAAGGGGACAATCAAGAACGAGGAAGAAAACAAGGACAAGAAAAACAAGGACGATAACTAGTAAAACAAGAATGAGAACAATAAAAACATGAAGGAGAACAAGGAACATACGGAGATAAAAAAACAAGGACAAATAGAAGAAAAACAAAGGCGAGAACAAAAAAAAAGGAAGGACGAGAACAAGAAAATCAAGGACGAAAACAAGAAAAATAAGAACGAGAACAAGAAAAACAAGGATTAGAAAAGAAACTTAAGGGAGGGGAGAATATGAAGAACAAGAAAAATAAGGATTGGGAACAAGGAGAATAACGATGGGGCTAAGCGGGATGAAGTTACAGGAGAATGGAGAAAGTTACACAACGCAGAACTGCACGCATTGTATTCTTCACCTGACATAATTAGGAACATTAAATCCAGACGTTTGAGATGGGCAGGGCATGTAGCACGTATGGGCGAATCCAGAAGTGCATATAGAGCGTTAGTTGGGAGACCGGAGGGAAAAAGACCTTTGGGGAGGCCGAGACGTAGATGGGAGGATAATATTAAAATGGATTTGAGGGAGGTGGGATATGATGATAGAGACTGGATTAATCTTGCACAGGATAGGGACCGATGGCGGGCTTATGTGAGGGCGGCAATGCACTTTCGGGTTCCTTAAAAGCCGTAAGTAAGTAAGTAAGTATAGTGAAATTTAAGAAGGAAGAAAGGAAAATAGCGACGGAAGCAAGAAAAGTAAGGTCGATAAAGGGGAAAATGCAGATGAGGAAAATAAGAACGGAATTAAATTAAAGACGAGGCAAGGAAGATAAAGATGAGGACAGGAGAAAAGACAAAAGGAAGGGACAGGAAGAAGAGGATGAGGAAAAGAGTAGAACAAGTAGAAGAAGGCAATAGCAATAAAATGAAGGACGAGAACATTTAAATGACAAGAAAGTCCTTGTGTTTAATTACTCAAATCTATTTTTAGTTCGTCCTCCAAACACTCCACTAACGTAATGTATGCAATTTTTTTGCCCTGTAATGACTTCCAATTTTTACGGAAACTTTAGAAAAACCACATTCCTTACATTAAATAGAACCTGCGACTCTCTTCAGCAGTCCGTCTTGCAAACCCTCTGAGTCCACAGCAAGTCGCAGATCTTCAATAGTCGAGCAGTCCACCTCGTTACAGAGTTAAACAAATGATGCTCATATAAAGTTAACGTCTAGCTATGAATACAATTTGTATCTTCGTTTCTAATCGAGTTTGGTGAGAGCAGGCGAAGATAAACGGTATGATTATATAATGGAGCCTTAAACGCCTCAATACATTCGGAAGAGAACAACGTCGTTCAAGCCTATACGTTAAGGAAATTTAAAGAGTTGTTCCGTATTCAACTTAATTTTATGCAAATATAATCAAACCTGTTCGCCACTTCAGGTTAAAAAAAACTCTGACGGTGGATTACACAGACTTCCTTTCTTTATGTTTTACTCAAACACAGTCCAAGTCTCTATTACTTTATTTACTTTATCGTCTCTTGTGTTTCTTTTCTTCCTTGTTCCCTTTAAAACAATAGTAACTTACATTTCCGTATTCTATAACAAAAAACGTTTTGTGATGATGTTTATAGGGATTTTAATAAGCATTTATATGTTAAAGTTTTTAGAATCATAAAAGTGATTTGGGAGTTATGATTTCAAGCTTGTCTTTATAAAATAATGCATGAGAATGGAATTTTCACCCAATTCACATACAACAGAGTAATTAAATATGTATTGAATTGTATTCGAAATGGAAGTACTGCATTCTATTAATATTCAGATGTTGCATACGAGCTGTGATAAACAATCTAAATCTACATCAATCTATTCCTGACTTCCCGTTGAATTTCGAAATCAATAACTTTGAAATCAATAAACCTGTACGAATTTTCTATCACATTTCGAAATCAGTAACGTTGTACTAACTTCCCATCACATCGAAATCAATAACGTTGTAGTGACTTCCCTCCACATTTCGAAATCAATAACAATGTACTGACTTCCCATCACATTTCGAAATAAATAACGTTGTACTGACCCTCCCGTCACAATTCGAAATTAACGTTGTACTGACTTCCCATCACATTTTGAAATAAATAACGTTGTACTGACTTCCCATCATATTTCGAAATCATTAACGTTGTAATGACTTTCATTACATTTCGAAATCAATAATGCTATGCTGACTTCCCATTACTTTTCAAAATATATTACGTTGTACTAACTTCCCATCACATCGAAATCAATAACGTTGTAGTGACTTCCCTCCACATTTCGAAATCAATAACAATGTACTGACTTCCCATCACATTTCGAAATAAATAACGTTGTACTGACCCTCCCGTCACAATTCGAAATTAACGTTGTACTGACTTCCCATCACATTTTGAAATAAATAACGTTGTACTGACTTCCCATCATATTTCGAAATCATTAACGTTGTAATGACTTCCATTACATTTCGAAATCAATAATGCTATGCTGACTTCCCATTACTTTTCGAAATATATAACGTTGTACTGACTTCTCGTCACATTTCGAAATCAATCACGTTATAATGACTTCTCAACACATTTCGAAATCAATAACGTTGTACTGACTTCCCATCACATTTTGAAATCAATAACGTTGTACTGACTTCCTATCACATTTCAAAATAAATAACGTTGTACTGACTTCCCATTACATTTCGAAATCAATAACGCTATGCTGACTTCCCATTACATTTCGAAATCAATAACGTTGTACTGACTTCCCATCACATTTCGAAATCAACATTGTACCGACTTCCCATCACATTTCGAAATCAATAACGTTGTACTGACTTCCCATCACATTTCGAAATCAATAACGCTGTGCTGATTTTCCATCACATTTCGAAATAAATAACGTTGTACTAACTTACCATAGCAAACCAAATTGGCTCCCACCTTCACAGTCAATTAGCATTAATGGCAGTATGGATGTCAATCCTACGTGCCCGCCGCCTTTAACCTCAAGGAAATGCCCTTGGTGCTCATTTCTGCTAAAGGTTGAGCAAACCTCAGGGCCATAGTGCGGCCGGAAGGAGAAAGTCCAGGACCTTATCGGGAATCGAACCTACGATATTCCGGCTTTGCAGCGTTATGCCATAACCGAGACGCTACAGAGCGCCCCTATGTGAAAAATGAATTAAACAAATCCAGCCAAATGTGCAGAACCATCAAACTCCTGTATGGTTGCAAAAATTGGACACTAACAATTTCGAGATACCAAAAGAAGTGAAGCTGCCGAAATGAGGTTTCAGAGGCATGTGGCAGATATACAGTAGAAGTTCAGAAAAAAAAAGCGAGAACATACGCCAAGAATTAAATGTAATAAGCCTAAGTACACCATAAAAGATCAGTTTAATATATAATATAAAACCGGTAGGAATATCTCAAAATGGACGACTGACGCATTCCGAAGATACTACTACACTACAGACCTACAGGACGAATAAACGCAGAACGTTCGATGTAGCGCTGGAGTGAACAACTTCAGACATTCCTGAGTTCGGAACAAACTAAATATAATGAAGGATGGGTGGAGCGGAGGACTGAAAACGCGGGTTCGAGTCCGGGTTCCGGAGAGAATTTTTTTCCGCTCCATCCATTCTTCATCATATGGCAATGCAGAATTCCTGCACGGAAATATCATACGTACTTCGGTACATCACAATAATGAACTAAATATAGTTCATCATCATCATCATCATCATCTTCCTAACAAGTATTAGGCCAAGTGGCCTGTTACGGTCTCAAACTAGAATTTTCAGTCCATCTCTTCTTTGGACGGCCTAGAGATCTTTTGCCACATGGATGATAATTAAGCAGTGCTTTTGGAATTCTGCATCGATTCATTCGTTCGAGATGACCCTTCCACTGAAGTTGATATTTGCTGATGAACTGCATAATGGGTTCTATTTGAAGTTCTTGCATTAGGTCCTCATTTTTTTATGATCCTAGCGAGTATATCCAGCTGTTGCTCTCATAAACCTCATCTCACTTGCTGTTATTCTACTGACATCTTTATTCTTCACAGTCCACGCTTCGCTACCATAGCTTAATACTGGCTGTGCTAAGGTTTTATACAAGCCTATTCTTGTGTGTCTTTGTACTAGTGAGGGTTTCATGATTTTATTAATGATCCCCATTGTTTTATTATATTTACATATTTTTTCAGCAATATCTACTTCATCATAAGGTGATAGTGTATAGCCAAGATAAGTGAAGGTATTTACTCTTTCTATTATTTTATTATTCAAACAGATTTTGCTTGGTACAGGGAATTTCCCACAAAATGACATGATTTTCGATTTTTCAATATTAATTTCCATGTTATATTTTTCACTGACCTTATTTAAATTGTGTACTGAATATTGTATTATGAATGATCGTTTGCGTTTGTATATTTAATAATCTGATTGGCTATGTATTGTATACTTTTAGTAGAGCCATCGATGTTGGTCAGTCGACAGACTCGCTGGGCTGCTGATCCGGAGCTGCGTTCGGGCTTGGGTTGGACCCCCCTTTGGACTTTGGTTTCTTCGGAGGTTTTCCCCAGCCGTGGGACTGAAGCCGGATGGTCTATGGCGAGTCCTTGACATCAACCCCTTTGATTTGATTACCCCCTTTGATTTGATTACCTGGTTGGGTTTTTCCGAGGTTTCCCCCACCGAAAAGGCAAATGCCGGGTAATATTTTGGCGAATCCTCGGACCTCATCTCATCTCACTACATCTCGCCAAAATGTAAAAAAATGTAAAAAAATGTAAAAAAATTGTACAAAATTGTAAAAATTGTAGAAAATTACTAAATTGTAAAACTATAAAAATTTGTAAAAATTGTAATTGTAATATTGTAAAATGTTGACATGTTCCACATCTTAAAGCTTCATTGCTCATGTAAGATCTATGGAATAAAATAAATGAATGAATGAATGAATGAATGTAAATCATCTTCAGTTGATGCCATGAGAACTAAATCATCAGCGAAAAGTAAAGCATCAAGCTGCAAATTTCGATTAATTGGAATAAATCCATGTCGTGTCTGTCGCCAATCTTGAATGATTCTATTTATATATATAATAAACAGAAGTGGTGAAAGGCCACAGCCTTGTCGTACTTCACTAACCCGTGAAATTATGATAATGATGAAAAGTATTGAAGAAGTGAATGGTATGCTCGCGTCAGAATATGAGTCTACCTAGTTTTAATGATACAAATAATTAAAAAAAAATGGTGGTTTGTGCATGTACACATACAAAGCGGGTTGCCCACTATACCTGGTGAGGTTTATCATATCTCAGTAGCAATAAACCAAGTCCCTTCATATGAGGGTGGAGATTATAGGAGGGTTGTAAATTTTCAGGATTCCTTTCAAAATCTTTTATTGTATAGGCTGCCGGAACTCAGTTTCTTGAAAGACAAGCTCAGTGACGGAACTACACAGTACAAAGAGAAATATTTTGTTATTTTATTTTGTGCTACAGAATCTATCAACTTATCCCTCCCGCCACTGGACGGATGGACGGCACCGCTCCAGTCCTCCATCACCATAACAACACAGACGAAGTAAGACATATCTCCTTTCTCTCTCTTTTCACAGTGAGACAATATACATCACACAGCCTTAAACAAAATCTTTGACGAGTTTGATTCGAAATCTTTAATGGATCCTCGAAGGAGGCGAAAACTGAAAATATTAGACCACCATTAAATGAGTGTGTCCAGACGGAGCAAGGATAAACTTCTGAAATTCTATATCTTAATTTCAAGAGAAAGTGAAGAAACCTGTTTGAAACGTAAGAGTGGAACAGGGGTGCTATGCAAGTGCAGTGCCGGAGTATAATTACGACTATAAAATTTGAATACTGCCACCTCCGTAACAAGAAGGCCTTGTTGTGAGGAATGCCGTGGGCTGCCAACATCATCTCAGCAATGTGTATGCAAATGCTCGACATAATTGTTTATCTTCAAACTTGGTGCTGATGGCAGTGTCTACTCATGTTGCACAAGTCACTGCCCTAGCTACAATTCCTCCTTCATGGACCAGAATATAACAGCGTTTACATTACAGCATTTGGCAGTTTGGGACAAAAAACAACTATAAAAGTAACCCCATTTAGTTAAAAAAAATACACAGGAAGTTTTAAGTCACAATGACTTTTACAGTCCACTGGAATGTCTAGCATAATCACGAAGTAGTGGAGACAAACTTTCATAACTTCACGGTATTATATTTTAACTACAGTATTTAGTAGTGAATATTCAACAATGACTATGATGATAACGGTATTTCATTTCTTTAATGAAGGAAAGTCTTTCACTGCAAACCCAAGTTTCTCCAATCTTTTCTATTTTCTGCCTTCCTCTTTGTCTCCTCGTAAAGAGTGGGTGAAGAAAGAATGATGTTGAAACTGAACAGAAAGAGAAAATGGAATTCTTTGGGTCACTGGGTGAGAAGAAATTGCCTACTGATAGATGCACTGGAAGGAATGGTGAACTGGACAAGAGTTCGGGGCAGAATACGATATCAGATGATAGACGACATTAAGAAAAAAAAAATGTTGTTTTATTTAACGACGCTCGCAACTGCAGAGGTTATATCAGCGTCGCCGGATGTGCCGGAATTTTGTCCCGCAGGAGTTCTTTTACATGCCAGTAAATCTACTGACATGAGCCTGTCGCATTTAAGCACACTTAAATGCCATCGACCTGGGCATTAAGATATGTGGATTATATGCGGATGCTAAAAGAAAAGCAGAAAATAGGAAATATTAGAGAATGCTGGGTTTGCAGAGAAAGACCTGTCCATGGGCAGAACATGTATGTATGTATGTATGTATGTATGTATGTATGTATGTATGTATGTATGCATGTATGTACGTATGATCCATATATCTTAATGTCGTCTATCATCTGATATCTTCTTCTGCCCCGAACTTTTCACCATTCCTTCTAGTGCATCCTACAATAGGCAGTTTCTTCTCAGCCACTGACCCAACCAATTCCTTTTTCTCTTCCTGATCAGTTTCAGCATCATTCTTTCTTCACCCATTCTTTCCAACACAGCTTCGTTTCTTATTCTGTCTGTCCACTTCACACGTTCCATTCTTCTCTATATCCACATTTTAAATGCTTCTAGTCGTTTCTCTTGACTTCGTCGTAATGTTCATGTTTCTGCCCCATACAATGCCACACTCCACCCAAAGCACTTCACTAGTCTCTTCCTTAGCTCTTTTTACAGAGGTCCGCAGAAGGTGCTCCTTTTTCTATTAAAATCTTCCTTGGCCATTGCTATTAAGTTCCTGGCAACAGCTCATGTTACTGCTTATAGTACACCCCAAGTATTTGAAGCTGTCCACTTGGTCTACTGCCTCATTTAGAATTCGCAAGTTTACCTTCTTTATTTTTCTTCCTATGACCATAGTATTCGTCATATTTGCATTTCTTTTCATCCCATATTGCTCACAGCTGTCATCTGGCTTCAGTAGCATATCCCTTAGTATCATCTCTTCTTATGTTAACAACGCCATATCATCAGCAAATATTATGCACTTTATTCTTCTTCCTCCTACTATCACTCCTCCCATGTTGTGAAAACAGTTCTTTACTAAATTCTCCAAGTAGATGATGGGCAGGGTAGGCATCCTTGTCGTACTCCTCTCCCAATTTCACTTCTTTCTGACATTCCTTCTCCTCTCCTGACTTTGAGATAACGGTATTATTGTCATATTATTTAAAAAGCTCTCATCCACAGGACTTTAATTTGGGAGCTCTTCTTTTATAATACTCATAGAAAAGAATAAGATCTAGTTGTTTATTATTCACCGACGATTTAAAAATCATTCGTGCAGTCAAAAGTACTGCCGATTGCCCATCTCTTCAAGGATACATTCATGCAATTGCAATGTGGTTTCAAGACAATGACAAAAAATTAGTTACTTCTTAGACTAATGTCATAACCTTTTAGAGGAAAACTACTTCAAGAGAATGCAACTATTACTTAATATTCAAATTAACAGAAGAAATTGTGTTAATGATTTTGGAGTATTCTTGACAACAAACTGTATTTCCATGTATCATGCAATTAGAATTTTGGGTCTAATACAGTCAATAACTTATTCTTTCTCTGCGCCTGATTCACTTTTTAATACTTTATATTATTGATATCGAAACTAGAATAGTCTATGCATCTGTAATCTGGAGTTCTGTTACAACTGAATCGGCCAAATTAGAAAGTATTTTATTTTATTCAAGATCCTTAAAGACGATATAACCTGTGATTATTTGAAGAGTAACGTTAGCTATCGTGTTCCTGTGCAAGGTATGAGAACTAACTGTCCTACAACAGAAGTCAGAAATTATAAATCTCTTTACCCTGCTTTCAGATGCATTAAAACTGCCAAGTTACACAACAGTGAATTCGATCAATTTAATTTACAGACTTACTTTTTGCATAATTGTAAAATAGGCTATACACTGTGTAAATCAAAGCATTGGACATAGGTATTTAACATGCGAAATTAGTTTTTCTCAAATATTCTCTCCCGTGTTCATTTTAGGGGGAAATGTAGGATATAAATATTTTTTTTTTTTTTAGAATTAATAAAAATAATTTCCTATAAAACATACAGAGAAGGTAGTGTTTACAAATAATTTCTTTCCCATTTAAATTCTCATATCCAGTACTCTGATTTCCACACTGTGTAATATGAAATCCACGTTTATAAAAATGGTCTGAAATATAATACTGAGAAAGGTTCCCACACGCTATGTCCACGGATATTTCGTCCACTGTTTCGTAAGTCCCTTTTTTGTCCTCTGGTGTTTTATGTCCACTATTATTTAGTCCACAGTTTAAATGTCCATTGTACTATTTTGTCCTCTGAAAGTTTGGTCCACATTTTATTATGTCCTACATTTATCTTTGTTCTCTTTATTAAATTATCCATTTTATTGTATCGTCCAGTACACAGTGTTCAATTATTCCTGATTGTCCATTTGCATAAATGGTTTAAAACTAATACATTATTACTGCTACACCACTTCCATTACTATAATAATAATAATAATAATAATAATAATAATAATAATAATAATAATAATAATAACGTGAATGAAGTAGTAAGTATAATATTGTTGTGGGCTAGCATGTCCCGCTCTCTTACGGTTGTTATCATATAAGCCATTTTAATGTTTTCACTTACTTTAAAATTTAATACTGAACCAATGAACTACATATTTCCATATAAATGAACATTATTATGCTACAAAATAATTCAATACATTTCCATAGCAACCGTTCTTTTTCAAATTGCATATTGGAAGTACTTGTTATCAAAAAATGACCAAAATATTCGAGGAAAAAATATTTAGTTGACACAAAAACTAGTAAACAAAAAAAAAAAAAAAAAATGGGGAAAAAATTATGGACACAATAATTCTTGACCGAAATATTAATGGACAAATTTTTTTGTGGACGAAATGTTTGCTGGACTACTTTCCTTGGGCTGTGGACGTGAGATAGTGGACAAATTGATGGACGTACTGTTGTGGACGTATCGTCTTGGAAGCTTGAGAAAGAATATTCTACAAATAATAAGTTCTGCTAATAATAATAATAATAATAATAATAATAATAATAATAATAATAATAATAATTCTAGACGTCACGCGCCAGAAGATTGCTCCAAACAGCGTCACTCCTCAAACTACAGGAAAACATCTCAGAGAAGTTCTCAGAAAACAATCATTCCAGTCATGGTGCCAGCTCCCACATAAAGGCAAAGGTGTGTGTACATTTGAAGAATGCCCCAAAGTTAACTCCTGGATCTCCTCTAAAAAGTGTCTTTCGTCCTCGGAATACATCAATGCCATCAAGATGTCTTGCAACGTCACCGCAGTGAGATCTGTCCCTGGCAGAAACTTCAGTACTACCCGTTGTCGCTATCCCGGCTGCAGCGAGACTGAAACACTTGCCCACGTACTGGGGTTCTGTAAGAAGGGAGAGCTACTGCGTAACAACAGACACCATCGTGTCCGTACAGCAATTGCCAACCTGCTAAGAAACAGAGGATGGGAAGTACATGAGGAGATTCATTGTGTGTCTGAAGATGATTCTCATAGAAGAGTCGATATAATTGCCATCAATAGAAGAACCCAGAAAGCGATGGTCTTAGACCCTACGATTTGCTTTGAACGAGACACGAATCAAGCACTGCAGATAAATGATGACAAGCGAGCTAAATATGTACCTTGTCTTCCATACCTCAATGAAAAATATGGCATTTCGCTTTACAACTGGGATGTTGCAGGCTTATTATTGGGGCGAGGGGTTGTTTACCAAAATTTACATGTAATATCCTTAAATCCTTTAAAATTCCCTTTTATGAGGTTCAGAAGATTGTAATGGAAATTCTGAAGGCCTCTCTTCAAATTTTACACTATCATCTATATGTTAACACGGAAATTTTTGTTTTAATGTACAAATCGAATCAGTATTTTGCTCGTTTCATTTCCCTTTATCTTTTATATTTTGTTAATTCCGGATCCCAGTGGTCAACCTCACTTGAGGACGGGTGATTTGAAATCTTAGCCGTACTACGTCTGAAAATTGTATCTCTTGGAAAACAGTAAACTTTAAGACAGTTGTTGAAACACGTAGCGTGATATAATATGTAATCTAAGATGGAAATTAAACTCATTTAATCACGGACGATCTTCTCGGGTTCCATATTGGGAATTCTAAGGCATCACTGCTAATTCCAGCACATCATCGGTATTGCCTCATTGGTTGGATCATCATAAATGGTTTGACAAGAGTTAGGCCATCTGGGTCACGTTATGCAGTGACTGTACCCGCAGCGGTAATGAAATAACGCTCAATTGTGCACGTTTGGAGACACCCGGTGTTGGAACCCGCGTCACGTGCGCCGGTGTAAGGATATGAACAATAATAACAGCTAACGCAGCAAGCAGCTGGAGCATTACATGCTCGCTCATCTGACACGGGCACGGCCATAAAGACCCAACAACGAAACCGAGCGACGAAATCTGTTCCATAAAAGTCAGAATACACTTCAACTAATCGGGGTGGAATAACGCCATCTAGTCCATGTGGGGCTAGAAATGTATCAAACGAAACTGATGCCAGTTCGATAACAGTAAAACGTCCACCAAAATGCAAAATAACTTCTTCATATAAAATGATTAATTCTAATATAACGATTTGGAAAAATGTTCCCAAAATGCCAACTGCTATACTATATGGTAAAGGTTGGTAATATCGTGATATGAGTAATATTGTGATAGTTCTTTTTGAGAATTTATTACAATTTTACTGACCGAGAAGAATATCGATTTTTTTTTGCGTCAACGTATTAAGGGAATGTTCGTTGACAAGTTGCTGCACAAAACAGGTCCTTCTCTCGCTCAGTAAAATTGCAATAGATTCTGAAAAAGAAATATCACAATATTACTCTATCACAGTTACCAACCTTTACCTTACTTGTAAATTGTAAACTTCTCCTTTACAATCCAAGTTTGTAAAGTTGAACTTTAAAAAGAAATTCAAATTTTTATAAAATACATTTTTCATACTTTACAAGTGTTTTATTTCGCAATGGAGTGAGCTTACAAATCTTGAATGTGATTAATATAACTATTTACAGCGAAAAGTAGAAATACTGTAATTATACACAGAGTAATAATTTTCAAAAGAAAGGGTTTGGCGACATAACGAACAATCCTCTTTTCATTTATTTCTTGATCTTATGCTTTAAATAAATTTTATTAAACTGAGTAGGTAGCTCTATGTATCGGCATAGTGAGGGTAACATAAGAACAGTTCCTAAACAGATTTCCGTCTTGTCAGTTTTGCCAACTGTTACCAGATAACACCATATGATGTAAAATCACGATCCTACATACTGAATGACTTATTTACTTACCGTACTTTAGATTTTTTTCTCGTTACCAAACTTTCAGAACGGCCCCGAGGTTCACTCAGCCTCCTGTAAAATTGAGTACCGGGTTTTTCCCGGGGATAAAAGGCGGTCAGAGCGTGGTGCCGACCAGACCACCTCATTCTAGTGCCGAGGTCATGGAAAGCATGGGGCTCTACCTCCATGCCCCCCCCCCCGAAGTGCCTTCATGGAATGTTACAGGGATACCTTTACCTTTTTACCTTTTACTTTACCTTTATGTTGGAAGGATATTCTAAATAATTCAACAATTTGTAACATATTTTCGTAGGCAAACTATACGAGAAAGGGATCAACATTAGGTATTTTGTCTGGCAATATGAAATTCATTGGTTTGACTAGACAATTGATTCATGAGATCTAATCTAAAAATGTATTTTGTTTGGCCACAAGTGACACCAACAAGAAATCACTCATGAGACAAGTAGACCAGGAGATAATGGGGTAGGGTGGCCAGTTCCTTTGCCCCTCCATTGCATACATCGCTGACTAGATACATATTATACTAATCAGACTTCAGATGTATACAAACAAATTGTTCTTCCTCTGACACATATCGTCAAGTGAGAGTAATGTTAGGTATTTTGCAGAGGTTCTAATGACTCAGACGACGTTGAAATGAATCAAAGAAGACGTAATATTTTCCAGACAAGAGATAACACATTCGTATCAATAGACTACAGGTCTATGAATATAATGAAAGGTTTGAAATGAGTCCCGATGCAATGAAAGCACTGTGCAAGATATAGCACCTCACATCCATCATCAAACAGGAAAAACTGAAGTCTAACCTCCAAACAACTCTGTGTTGCTTTTCATGGAATGAATACTGGGTGTCAGTTCGTCAGTTTCACTCAAGAGCAGGCATTCATTCTAAGTCTTCATTATGCATATATATATATATATATATATATATATATATATATATATATATATATATGTATGTATATGATCTCCCTTATCTCTGACAAAGTTGCAATTTTATTCTCATCATTAGGGAATGAATCTCTAGATGCTGATAAAAGAGAATGTTTTGGGACTTTATAAAAAAGCTGGTTTAGGATTTTTAAGAGTTCTTATAAAATTAACAATTAATAATTTTAATAATTTTAGTAAATATTCCATTTTGGGTGGAATTTATGCACAAAGAACTGGTGATGACAATGAGTGCTACTGAACTGAAGATTCAAATTCTATCAGTGAAAGAGACTGATTGCTGATTGGTCAGTTTTATTTCGCATACGGGGAGGCATCGATGCGAAAACTAATTTGTAAATTATCGCCTAACCTGAACAATCTACCACCCCTTTTATGTTAGAATGGGTTTTTCCAAATGAACTCCGATTCCTGAAAAATAGGAAAATAGGTGAAATCTTCTTCCCTTCCCATTTAAGACCAATATATGGAACGAACTTGCCAGGCAGTGTTTTGATTTCAAATACCACTTTTGTAGTTTTTGTGGGAATTTTTACATTTTAAGTACCGACATACTTATTTTTAATATATGAAAAAATACTAGAAAGGCGATTTCCAGGCACAAAAATAGTTTTTAGGCATTTATAGGATTTGATGGCTCATTTAGGGGTTTCAGCTCCTATAGAATTTTAATAGGGGCATTCTGTGTACATGAAACGTAGAGATATCTGAATAACAAAAGTCTAGGGTATAGCAAACAAAAAAGGTACGGAACTAGAAATTCGTTCCCCACCCATCAGTAACCTGGGAAGGAGCTAGTTCCTACTGTTATTTAATCGTAGACTAATAAAAGCATTGGTCTAATCGACCAATAAACGCATTGGTCTAATCGACCAATAAACGCATTGGTCTAATCGACCAATAAACGCATTGGTCTAATCGACCAATAAACGCATTGGTCTAATCGACCAATAAACGCATTGGTCTAATCGACCAATAAACGCATTGGTCTAATCGACCAATAAACGCATTGGTCTAATCGACCAATAAACGCATTGGTCTAATCGACCAATAAACGCATTGGTCTAATCGACCAATAAACGCATTGGTCTAATCGACCAATAAACGCATTGGTCTAATCGACCAATAAACGCATTGGTCTAATCGACCAATAAACGCATTGGTCTAATCGACCAATAAACGCATTGGTCTAATCGACCAATAAACGCATTGGTCTAATCGACCAATAAACGCATTGGTCTAATCGACCAATCACATCACGAAACTCAGTGTCGCCAATATAGCGAAATTTTGAGACTTTAAATATTCCTTAGTGATAGGCCACCATATAAATCGAACACCCAGTAAAATACTGTCGTATGTCGAAAATTATCCGTAATTTATCTTGTAATGATTGAAATATTACCGAAAGAAGCTTTGAAAATCAAATGAATTATAAGTCACTATGCTTTTTTCTTTCTCCTGCAAAATCTTTTTAAAACACACAACGAATTTTGGAGGCGCAGCGACGATATTGTAATCAGCAACATTAGCAAAAGCAATTTAACTGCATGCTGATAGGCTTATATCAGAATGTGACTGTACTAAAACACAATGTGGGCATTCCTAAAGTTTCCACAGTACGATAAGTTACTATAGCTGGGGTCCCTGGTGGGTGCATATTGTGGCGTCCCTCTACATAAACATACAGGCGTACACGCGTAACAACTCTCGTACCACACTTAAACGTGACTTTCCACCACATCTGTGAATACGTCCCCTGCAATGAGCTGATTGACACGGCGTATACACACGTGTTCCAACAATTAGCTGCACCTGGCGCTCAACCCCTCCCCCTCCTATTTATAACACAAGATCGTACTTGTTAAGGAGGCAAGGCCCCTCCAACAAGTACCATGATGAACTAGTATTTTATATTTATTTTACAAGGAGCCCGATGAAATGAAACCTCGAGGCTAGAGATTAATGGATGGCGTTCAGACGTACAACAATATTTTCAAAACGTCATCACCAACACGCACCAGCCGTGCTCTCAAAATAAAAAGTGTAAAGCGAGAAGAAGAATTCCTAGATAATATAATGTGTCCGATAATGATTGAATTATATCTTTCATTCTTCCTGTACTTCACACGTTTTAAGAAGCAAATAAACTTGGGAAAGAGATGTAGGCCTACCCCTATCCTAGCTTGGCTTGTAGTTGTCACGTGTCGCCTATGAGGCGGTCACGTGCCAAGCTGATCAAATGACAAGACAATTCCGATATGTAAACATGTAGACTACTGTACTATAAAGTTCATTCAGATTTTTTAAAGGACGCGTTATCGTCAACTACAATTATTTTTTAAAAACATTTAAAATAACTATAGCCTACATTTAAAACATAATTTAAAATTACTGCCGACTAAAATTCTAAATCATAAAGACGTTAAAAAGACAAAGGCAATTTTATTCTTGTTTAAAATATTATAATAGTACATTATGCAACGAGCCTATAATAGTAGTAATTAAGACGCGAGTATGTTTATGAAACGAGCGCAAGCGAGTTTTATAATTTTCATACGAGCGCCTTAATTACCATTATAGGCAAGTTTAATATGACTTTTTATGCTTGATCATATTTCTAACTTGAAATTATTCATAAGTATTCATGTTATTCTTATGTGACTGACCTTGTGCAATCTCGTAAATTGTGAGATGTGCGCAGACGCGAAAGTATTGATTTTTTCCGAGGAACAAATGTCCTTGACCTTGATATAATCTGGAGAGTAAAATGAACATTAATCTTGATATAACATTGAAATTGATTTAGACATTGAAAAACGAGATGACAAATTGAATTTATTTGAATATTATTTACAATTAACGCTAATTATTATAGTAACAGAATATAACCTTCTGCGACAGTATTGGATTTCCAGCCTCTGTGACGTTTCGCTAGTTGTCTTTCGATTGCATATCCGAGGATAATCGATACTTGCGCTTTCATAATGCTAGAATGGCGTTTTCTGATTGGTTGAAGAACTGAACTTTAATTAATAGGTGTACTTTAATAAGGTCCATTAAAGGTCTGCTACCAGGTGTATAATTACTACATTTCGGCATAAAATAACATTTCTGAAATTTTGATAAACACCAGAAACCATATTTGGAATTTTTTTACGTAAATATACGTCTATAGGCCTATGGAAAGGTATCTATATCGTAATGTAATTTTAGCAGAAGACTTATTTACGACAAATTCTTCAGAACCAAGGTTTCACCATAATTCCTTTCTTTCTTTGCCTGATACGAACTATACCATCCCTTTCGTTCATTTATCTGATGTTATTTGTAGTCGATAGTCGTTGAGTATCTTTAAATTTTAAATAAAGAACACTTCAGGTCTAATAAAAAATATTCTATTTCATGTACATCATTCACGGAAAAGCTAATTCCCAGATAATGGATATAATACAAAATCCCACAAGTAGTTCAGGAAAAATCATTGTACACACATAGTATCCATGCTAAAATCTACTTCTTTGGTACAACAGAAGCTGAAATATTCATTCATTCATAGTTTTCTGCCCAAGGGCAGATCTTTCACTGAATACAGTACCTTGTGGCACACCAATATTAATTTTTCTTATGTCACTATATGTTTCACAAATTTTTGCCATTTGATATGTCACTCAAATATGACCTAAATAATTCCGAATCAACTTCTTTCATTTCAATGCGCGAAAGTCTCGAAATGAACATTTTTTTAGAGCATCACAATGCTTTGTCTCTATACACTCTATAATGCGAAAGTAAAAATCAATGGCATGTTACGAAAGAACCGCCATATACTCATACTCAGTCTACTGTGACAGTAACTAATATGATAATGAGGACGATAATGGTGACATGAATATATGAATGAAATAATTCCGTTAATGTCCAGGCTGTATTATGCTGGCTAACGAGATCTACGGCAGAAATAGGAATTTTTTTATCAAAGAGAATCTCTAATACGAATTATTCACTGGAGGGCGAGGTGAGAAAGAAGTCCGTGCCTTATAGAGAATACAAATCCGTCTTTCTTCTAGAAATATAAAGACTGATTTATAGCGCCGTGAGTTAAATATATCCACAGAGAAATGATGAAGGTTGATTTATTACATGCCTCGGTGAGCACGATCAACTGTTCTTCACGGAACCGAACTGCCAGGAACACGGAAATACGAATACGCGCACGCCACCTCGCCTTCCCGCAGTCATACTACACGTGGTTCTTCAAGTTACCAACACGAAACACAACAAATTATTATTATTATTATTATTATTATTATTATTATTATTATTATTATCATCATCATTATTATTTTCTACAAAGACTACTTATAGAGATCGTATTAAATTGAATAGAATAAGCCAAGATTATAAATGCAATACATAAATAAATAAAACAGAATTACTATATTAATACAGGCAAAATGTAAGGAGCTATTGATGCAGCCTGCATAACAACAAAATGACTAGCGGTCTTTTAACTGTCTTATACAATGACTAGCTCGTTTATAAGTCGTGTGTAAATTCCTTACTAATAATCACTACATACGTCGTGTATAACAGTACAACTGTTACACAGCTACGTCATAGTTTCATCATTACTTCGTTACGAAAGGTAATATCTGAGGTTCTCTACTGCATCCGGTAGAGCGCTCTAGTGTGGCGTGTTAAATATCGATAGTACAACTGGCTCTAATCGATTACAACACTACAAAGAGTACAAGCTACAGCAATATTATTCTAATAATTCTATGATCTTTGGTTTGTTCTTCTGTGGTTACAAGGTAACCATCAACATAAAATGACAGTCGATACGAACAGCTGTTAGAGGGGAGGCCATTTTATCCCTATATAAAACGCTTAAACAAGAGGTTTCGTGTATATAACTACTGCAAAGCAATCCCCATTGTATAGTTACAGCCTGTTTATACGTCCATCGCTTATTCACGGTTTATTAGTAACGTTTTCTGTCTCAACTCTGCATAAGTCTCGTATAAAAACTATACACGGTTTATTAGTAAGACAGAAAGTGTTAAAGAACAAGAAATATATTACTGACATCTACATTGGTTGGGGGGGGGGGTAACCTGACTTCACGGCGATCACAGAGTTTGTTTTGTGTTACAACACACATTTTCCCTGCCTGTGCTTTACAGTATTGTTGTTAAACCTTTTTAATGATGAGACGCCCGTTTTCCTCACTTTAATTTAGTACGGCCCACTAGCGTAAGGTGTAAGAGTAGATTTTAGATCCCCCGGTCATATATATATATATATATATATATATATATATATATATATATATATATCAGATTGGTCATTCCCATGTTATTAAATGACAATTTATAAAAGAGAACAACCAATAGAATCGCCACTGTCGAAAAAGAATATTTTGATAACGACCACTAGATGAAAGTACAGCTGCAAGCCATTACGCCATGCAATTCCGTCAGGGTTATAACGTGACTTATTTTGCAGTCACTAGATGGCAGCATAGTGAAATTGATAAAAGTTGTCTTGAAAGTGCATTAGACTGATCAATCTGTTAATATGTGATCAGAGGTAGAATATAGTAGGTAATGTGAAATTTAGTATTAATGCAAAATAGACATAATATTAATATATTATTATTACTACTAGTAGTAGTAGTAGTAGTATTAGTAGTAGTAGAAGAAGGAGGAGAAGAAGAAGAAGAAGAAGGACACTGCGTATAGTAGATGATAATTATTGTTTTACATATATGTTCTTTGAAAAGCACGTTTTGTTCTCAACATTTCCGATCCTGTTAAACAGTGATTGTCAACCTGGAGGACAGCGAACAAAATATTGTAATTGCAATACTGCTACTGTTACTCCTTCCGTTGTTCTGGTATAATTTTCTTTCCCCAAATAGCAAGTACAAGCTTATAAATTTCGCTTGATAATGCGCTTCCACTTTCTTGTTTTAAATCCCCATTCCGAGGCTTGTTGTGTGGTTTCGTGACAAGCTGTTTTTTTACGGTGATGGGTTGTTAGCCCTTCGCCAACCCTCAAACTGGAGGACCACCCCTCATCGGCTGTTCGCAACTGCTTATTCAATATATTCGCAGCTACCCTCCATATCTGGAGGCCGTCTCCTCTATCCGCAACCTGAAGAGTTAATAATAATAACAATAATAATAATGATGATGATAATAATAATGCTTTATTTTTTCTAACAGAGTTAAGGCCGTGTGGCCTTTTCTTCCTCTCAACCAGAGACAATATTTCTCTATCCCTATTTCATTTTTCTACTGATTTTCGTCACGTTTGATCAGAGAATCTTACTTAACCTTGAATGTGAAGTACTGTGCATTAACTCTCACGGATATTATGTGGGTTTTATCCCAAAGCTGCTGACGAGAAATTCCTAAAATGTTTCATTCACAAGGTCGGTCTCGGTAGCTCAGTTGGTATAGCGCTGGCTTTTTGTGCTCGAGATTGCGGGTTCGATCCCGGCTTAGGTCGACGGCATTTAAGTGTGCTCAAATGCGACAGGCTCATGTCAGTAGATTTACTGACATGTAAAAGAACTCCTGCGGGACAAAATTCCGGCACACCGGCGACGCTGATATAACCTCGGCAGTTGCGAACGTCGTTAAATAAACCATAATTTAAAATAATTTTCTTTCATTCACAGGTAATTGTGACCTTATAGGAACACTTAAAACTAGGTTTTATTGGACGTAGATAGCAATTACTAGAGTACACACGGAAAGGAAATTAGTCAGCAGTCCATCTCACAAAGGGATAGACGAGTAAAACGATGCAGCAATTCGCGCGTAAATTTCAAAGAGTTATATCCCTTTGGACTCATCAGTCCAGAACATAACTAGATAAAACGCACGCATTCAAATACGGAAGCGAAGCAGACGTCAAGGACGTACAATCCTGGAGCGAAGGTCACGGAGATAAGAAGTTGGGTCAGTTTATACCGTATATAGGCAAGGACTGCAAATCGTTCCCGAAGAGTCATTGCTGTTTTCATGACGGCGATGCCCTAAAATAGAATTCGAGGTGGTTTACATGTATGTCGTAACACCGCGAAGAAAAGTTGTCCAGACGACTTGTAATTTCAAGACAAATTGTCCAGTCGGCTGTACAACAAAAATAATAGTAACAATAAAAGTAAACAAACAGCTTCTGCACGTATTAGTAAGACACGTGCAAGAAAAAGTTATATTTTGTTAGATGTTACGAGTGGTGGCAGCTAGTGCGACTAGAATGGGCATCTCATCTGCCTGTTCTGATCCTCCAGGTTGATTGCTGACGGCAAAGCTGATGATCTCACCCAGTAAAAAAGTAACAAAGGAAAGTATTAAGGAAATGACATATTTTCTCATTATACTTTTTATTCGTTTTTTAGGGGATAGTGCCATTGAAAAAAGTGTTTGTATTTTCTTCACACGAATTTGAAATCCAATTGCCTAGAAGATTTAAAGAGCAAGGTGAGTCGATTATGAGATGAAATTTGGGGTAATGAATTTAAATGTAATTAGTAAAATCGTAAAAGAAAGGTGTAACGAAATTACGAGACAAGAGTTATATCAAAATGTCAAGGAATTAAGAATACTAAGTAATTTTAAGAATATCAAAACGTCATGGGAACAAGAAGAATATATAAGAATAAATATTAGGGAAGTGAGTATGAGCTTAGGTTGGTGGAGGCTAGGAATACGGAAATTGACAAACAGGAGGGGTACCATAGAGAAGAATATCTGCCCCCTTTGCGGCATGGGAGGAGAGGCGTTCCATTTACTGTAATAGGGTAAACTGGGGTCTGTTGGACAGTCAGGCATGTTGGACACTCTGTACTTTAACGTGTTACCTCGCCACTTGTGGGCACCACATTCTGCTAGAAGTCAATGACGGAAGTAGCCCCACTTGTGGCTACTTCCGTCATTGACTTCTAGCAGAATGTGGTGCCCACAAGTGGCGAGGTAACACGTTAAAAGTACAGAGTGTCCAACATGCCCGACTGTCCAAAAGACCCTAGTTTACCCTATTAGAATATAAAAAAAACAGACAATACAAGGAAAAAGTGGTTAAATAAAACATTTTTGAGTATGAACAGATATGTAGCATAGGGAACTAGTGGGGCTACTTCCATCATTGACTTCTAGCAGAATGTGGTGCCCAAAAGTGGCGAGGTAACACGTTAAAGTACAAAGTGTCCAACAGACCCTAGTTTACCCTATAAGAAAATATGTAGTACAACTAATATAAGAGAGTTAAAAAATAGGTACATTTTTAATGATAGTGAAGCAGAAATGGGAAGAGAATGTTAAAATTAATGGTGTATGAAATTGATCTTGTAATGTGTGTGTGTGTGTGTGTGTGTTTTTTCCTCATGCTTAGAGAATAGGATGTGATGTATGGATATGTTTAGGAGAGGGGTTGTGTTCAGATAGTAGGTCGTGGAAGGTGTTAAGTTAAAAAAAAATACTGAACTAGTTTTTCAGGGTAACGTAAGACTTGGCATAGGCTAGGAGAATAAGATAATTTACAAAGTAAGGCCGATCTAAGGTAATATAGAATTGTAACAGGTCTGTCTTACAGATATATGATGGATGAATGGATGGATGGATGGATGGATGGATGAAGGAATGAATAATCATATCATATCATATCATATCATATCATATCATATCATATCATATCATATCATATCATATCATATCATATCATTGCCGGCCCTGCTGCTGGTGTCAGTAGCCATCTAGTAGGAGTGTTCATGAAGAAAATATGGCGACTTTCATAATAATTACATTTAGTTCGTTCAGTCTATGTCTTGTGATATATTAAGTGTTAATGTAGTGATAAGTATTTTATATATATATATATATATATATATATATATATATATATATACATATATATATATATATATAGTACAATAAGAATTCAAATGTGTTGTGGTTGTGATCAAAGTATTGAAAATTGGTTTACAGCGATGGCAGTGATAAAAGTGTGCAATATTCGTTCAGTGGCTGGTGGATACTCTATATTGACTCAAAAATATAACAGCTAGACCTATGATAAGGGGAGTATGACGTTAACATTATCTGGTAAATTTTGGAAGAATTATGACTAGTAATTCCTAATGTGTGTACCTTCGCCGACCACACTTGACTTTCCGGGTCCCTTAAGTCAAATAAGACTAGCATTTACAGAAGTATTTGAAGTTCTAGTGCTGTGACACGAACTTACCTTCATTTCTTGGAACGGTCATGTGTCACCAATGGCACAACAAACATGTACTGAATAAAACCACTCAGTAAGTAGGCCTATACTACAATATTAACCAATATTTACGTTAATTATCCACTACGAGGGGCACGAAATGTCTGTCACAACAGAGTGCGGACACCCTGATCAGAGCACACTGCACGACCGCACAACTTACAACGGACTGAAGACATCGACCGACCCACGATTCGCGCACTTCGAACTTGAGAAACAAGAACGCTTAAAAATACAGAATGTATTCAGCGAACATAACTAGATACAATTACAAAACACATTAAGCGTCCATTACGAAAACACCAATATTCACACTCCATAAGCCGCTCTCGCCCTCTCTACGACCTATAGCATTCTAATGTTATCGCGAGGCTCACGGCTAGGGGTGTCCTTTCTGCGTCAATGGAGGCCATAAAATGTATTTCTATAATGTATACATGCGTATATCAAACTCTTGCGGAATTCCATTGTGTTCGTAACGGCTGCGGTACAGCTTTAATCCTGAACGAATGCCCCTCCGGTACCTAGTAGACTCATCATCACTCAATCTTGGGTTCGATTCCTGACGTTGACTAGAATGATAATTTTAAAGGACAAGAATGAAAAATGGAGTTTGTTTCTGGGGTTTTTCTTTCTCTCAACATTACAAATTTCATTACACCAACAAAACTAGGCCCTTTACTTTTTATTTTATTATTAATGACCTTAAATGTCATTTGGATGTTGAAAGTAGTTTCGCTTCTAATGCTTTCAACTTAGAAAATAAATATTGAAACGTGATATAAATTATATACGGTATTATAGTATTATGTCCCGCGCCGTGGCGTCGTGGTCTAAGGCATCCTGCCTAGGACTCGCGTTACGGAATGCGCGCTGGTTCGAGTCCTCATGGGGGAAGAAATTTTCTCATGAAATTTCGGCCAGTGTATGGGACCGGTGCCCACCCAGCATCGTGATGCACTTGGGGAGCTACGATAGGTAGCGAAATCCGGTTGCGAATACCAGCTATAACGGCTGGGGGGATCATCGTGCTAACCACACGATACCTCCATTCTGGTTGGATGATCGTCCACCTCTGTTTCGGCATGTGGACGTGAGGCCAGCACCCGGCTGGTCGGTCTAGCCCCTCCACTGGGTGTAGCGCCACGGATTATAGTATTATTTCAGATCTCTGAAAGATTTATTGCTTGTTCAAAATTCATTCACGCATAGCAAGGTAATTTACTACAACTGGACAACCGCTAATCCTTAGGTGTGTATTATCTGGTTGGAAGAGCAATTTTTAAATATTTTAATGTGTAATGTTTAAGTGGAAACCTATTTGGGATGTATCTTATAATCTCCTGCGCCTTGCTTCTTAGCAACCCGCATCATATCGTTATTGGAAAAGTGAATAAAGTTTGAATATCATCGTATGTATTACCCTAAGTCATACATATCCAGATAGCTCGATCTTACAGGCTTTGCCGGTAACAACTTTTGTCAGGTTTATTATGCTGCCATCTAGTTGTTACATAAGGATTCACGTCATAATTCCCATTTGAATTGCATTAGCGACTGTTCTGCCATCTCGTGTTCGTTTACGGCGGACGGGTGGCGACCCTGGCGGTTGTTCTCTTCAAAGTGCTGCCGATTTTAACAAAGGATTGAGCTATCTGTTACATATATGATCTAGGATATTACATTCAAAATATCACTAGTGGCTTGAGCAGCTATTGCTGCATTTATTTTCTTGCACTGGTTTCGATATTCATTAAAGGTTTAAATTATTTGTCTTATGATTATGCTAAAATGGTTTTCAACAAGCAGTGCTCTTCGATTATTTGAAATTACACAACCACCAATCACTTAAACGTTTCACGCAATTAGAATCCACTGCCACCTTTTTTAGTTGGTTATTTAACGACGCTGTATCAACTACAATGTTATTTAACGTCGATGGAATTGGCGGTAGCGAGATGGTATTTTACGAGATGAGATCGAGAATTCGCTATAGGTTACCTGATATTCATCTTACAGTTAGAGAAAATCTTGAGAAAAACCCAAGAAGGTAATCAGTTTAAGCGGGAATCGAACCCAGCACACAGCTCCGGATCAGCAGGCAAATGCCCTGTCACCTGGCTTGGACGTGTAAAATTTACAACGAAAAGTATAAATAATTCTATGCGTAATAATTTTTCTTGGGGAAGCGCTTTTCGTTTTCTATGAATTGTATCGTTTCGTCTGTAGTTTATTTTATTTAATACAAAATAATTATTTATTTATTATTTATTTATTTAATCTGACAGTATTAAGGCCATAAGGCCTTCTCTTCCATCCTATAAATACAAAAAATAGATACAGACGCTGATGAAAACAATACAAATTAAATTAAAGCCCTATAGAGGGTCAACAGGGTCAAAAGAACACTATAGAGCTCTCATCGAGCTAACACAAGAAAAAAAGACAAAAAAAAAGAAAAACCGAGACAGCAATGATGATAGTGATAACTAATAATAATAACAATAATAATAATAATAATAATAATAATAATAATAATAATAATAATAAAAATACATTACATATTAATTGTCAATTATACAACAGCATAGTTACAATATTTACTATATGCCATGGGTTAAGCCAAAGTTGCGCAACCTGACAGGTGTGCAACAAACAATTCCATCAACTAGAATGTGATTTTTTAATTTAAATTTGAATTTTGATATTATCCGACAGTCTCTGACATGGTCAGGGAGAGAATTCCAGAGGCGTGGGATCGATATGCTGAAAGATGATGAGTAGAAGGATGTTCTGTGCAGAGAAATGGAGAGAAGGTACATGTTCCGGGTTCGAGGTAGTGAAAGGTAAACAAAACGAGATGCTAGGTAAGAGGGTGTGGAGGTGTGGATGATTTTAAATAGTAGTAAGAGGGAGTTCAAGAATCTCCTTTCTTTAAGTGGATTCCAAGACAACAATTCTAGTGACGGTGTTACATGATCGAATTTTCTAATGTTACAAACGAAACAAACGCAGATTAGGTATATGGAAAAAATAGTATAATTTTGAGTGTTTCGTCAATGTATGTTCTTGAGTTCAAAAGATCCAATAATACTTACCGAAATAAAGGTCAACTTCATGTGCAGGCCTATTATTTCCGGACGCTTTTACTCGTAGATGCAGAATCTAAACAAACCAGCCCAATAGTAAAGTTGGTAGAAATAGCTGTACACTGCCAGACGGGTGGCAAGCCGAAAACGTGTAATTCCTGCGAAAATATCGACATCAATTTTGAGGCATCACAATTCTTTTTTTTATTTAGTCTTCCTATAACAACAAAGTAAAAATATTAGATCTTTTCCACTGGATGCAGACGTAAGTAAACATAATCCAGTTTCTTATTAGAACAGAAGAAAACTTCCGTTGTGCCATACAGAATAGGCAACGTGCAGGAATACAGACATTCCATTTAAAGAGGCGTCTCATATACCATTAATATTAACAGAGATGAAACGTTTATCTAACATAAGAGAATTACAAAGCAGGAAAGAGATATATAGACAGAGATTAAGTTAAGGGAAACTTGCTGAGAAAGTTCTGAAGATGAATATTAAATCGATCGTGGAGGAGGATACGGAGAAAGAGAACTTCTCTGTTCTTGCTAATTAAACAATAATAACTTTAATCTAGGATCACAAGCAGGAAGCGATAAATGATTCTTCTTGAATGTGCTCCAGCAGATAATCTTTAAATGTAGCCTACTCAAATCACAGTAGAATCCAATACGATACAGTTTAATCTCCAAAATTCAGAAGCACCCAACAAACAGTTAATCTAAACCGTAAAAATGTATTTTGTCCGTGTAAATATATTAGTTCGCCGCTGTGGTTCTGCGGATAGTGTACGCGCTTCTCAATCAGACAGCCCATGGTTCGATTCCCAGCGTGTGGGGATATTTATCTCCAATCCGCGGGACTGGGTGTGTACCACTTGTCTCCGGGGTGGTCGTGCATTGTGTTGACTACACTGTTAACGAGGACCGCTATGTGAGAGTCTAATGTTGATCCAGAGGGTCTTTGCGTACACTGAAATCGTATATAAGTGGGTACTAAAGACGTACTATAGAAATAATATTCCTATGCATTACGGTTTCTATTAGAAAATGCTACCTTACATGTAGGCCAACCACTACTCCATAGCGGTGAATGTTCCTCATTACAGGGCTAGTTTTATTGTGAAGATTTTTCAGATGTTTCATGAAAAAATAAATAAGTGTGGAAATAATTTCGTGATTTCTTCACCATGTAATATCATACAGTCATGCACAATCTCAATTAGCAACAATATACACGGTATTGTATTTGCAACATTCATAGCACATAAAGTTGTTAATAACTGACCTAATAATAATAACTGACCTAATAATAATAATAATAATAATAATAATAATAATAATAATAATAATAATAATAATAATAATAATAATAACAGTTATATCTTGGATTTTTAGCTCGTTTAATGTACGCTGAAACACAAGATTTCAATGCAACTAGCTTTAGGCAATATCATCGCTCGAGAGTTTGTCGTGTTGCATACATTTTGGGATTTTATATAAAATTGTTGGAACCTATCCTATTTGAGCCTAAAAATCCGAAGTATAATAATAATAATAATAATAATAATAATAATAATAATAATAATAATAATAATAATAAATTTTCTGTAAATCAGCCTTATTATTACTTAGTTCAGTTTACTAAAACCTAGTCATCAATGGTCCTGTAGTCCGTTAAAGAGAATAAAAGAATTCTCAAGTACTATAATTTGTCTCCTTATTGTTTTACAGCTGACATCTTCAAAACTAATAAAATGTATGTACTTAATCGCTAATAATAAAAAATCGGGCCTACTTACGTGAAATTTAACATTCCTTTTAATTTACAAATGTTATACACAAATGTTGAGATGACAATATGGAGTAGGGTAAAGTTGCCATTTCCGTGATACCCTTAATCCCCTGATACTTTTTTTATAGTTGAATGTTAGTCCAAGCTTTGCCGTTCAACTACAGCGACAGACATTTTTCTCGAAAGAGTGCATCTTTTGCCTCATTGTGAGACATCGGTGAACTTCCTAGCAAGATACCCAATCCCGTGACATTCAGTGAAAAAAAAAAAAAATCACAGAATTAGGAGTATCACGGAATTAGGCAACTTTACCCTATTGGTGAAACAAAAATGGGGATGAAGAATATGGTTCTAAAACAACCTAATAGGGGATGCTGAGAAATCGAAATAAAGAGATTATTGGCTGAGTGAACTATACTGAATTTGATAGCATTGAGTTTCGTAATTTCTTGTTACTGGAATGACAAGATAACCATTTCATTATCCATAGTAATTAAGCAGTAATTGGGATCAATACCATATACTACCAACACAATTTTGATGTGAAACGTCTATATTCGGCCCAAAAGGAAAGAAAAGTTATAAAGTTATGGCATGCAAGTTTTACTCTGGCGTCACTCACTGTACCATGGAAACATAAGAGTAAGATTAACTTTGTGCCATATGCTTTTCTACGCGGCCCGTCTCGCCCAGTTCTATTTAATATGCCTCGAGGACACAATAACGTTTCACGCAATAACTTGGGTTTCCTTAAATCCCTCGCCACTTTTTTCCTTCTTTTTCGTCTCTTGTCACCCTTCTTAAATGCCTGTTTCTTCTTAATAATTCTATCTCGCTTTCACTACCTGATTACACTTTCTTCAATTGTTTCGTAAGTGAAATCTATTTACTATTTTTAAAAACTTCCAAGGATAGACTAATTATTCTAACCTATTCTTGGAAGTGGTCAGCACGGCGTGAAGCCACCGCTGAGACAACATAGAGCAACACGTGACAAAGGATTATCACCCACTTCTGTGAATGGAAAATAAATATTTATTTACTAACAGCCTTAATTACACGGAGTTAAACAATAACATACCAAGCGCCAAAAACCTGTTTCGAGATATTGGGCATTGAAATAAATCTGTTTTTTTTTAATAAAACATTTTATTCAAGAAGTATTATAACATTCACACTATTACAAAAATAGCACAAATAATACCAAAAAAAAGCTAACTGATTTTTAATAAGAGACCAGCAGATGAATTGATATTTCAAAGCAAAATAAATAAATGAATGTTACGCAATAAACGAATTTTTGTTTATAAATAGCAGCAAAATTAAGATATCACATTCTTGATTTTTTTCCGAGTTAAATTAGCCCGGCATCACCAAATTTGTGCAAATATCTATTTTTTTTTCACATTGTGGGTTGGTCTATTATTGCGAAACTCCGTCCAATGTTTACTACTTCTTTCTTATTTCTTTATAATACGGACTAATTTTCTAATATCCCTTCGTAGTGCTAAAACATATTTCTGAGTACTGCATAATGCTCTCTCCTTTACGTTTTATTACCCAGCATTCGTATCAATAGAGAGTGAAGAAGGTAGTAGATTTATTTACCTGTATTCATTTGCTTGCAATTCATGTTCCTGTATTTTAATTTGCGATCGTACATATTATATGTAGGCTATTACAATACATTTATTAATAATCATAAGTTCTCCTCAATTTTCAGTTTTACTAGTTCATAATATGTTCTAGTTCAATTCCGAATATCCCTTCAACATGATAAAAATGCCACTTTTGAGTACTGAGTAATGTTTTCATCTTTACATTTCTTTATACAGCGTCTGTATCAATACAGAGAGAGGAAGACAGTGCCTTTGGAGTCTAGCTAATTTTGGAAAAGCTGGCAGCTCCAAATGGCGTTGGACAATCCTGACAAAGATCAATCGGCAGGCTAGCAACATGTTCCGATAAGTTGGTATGCGTGTGAGACTTAATTATCACCAGTACGACAACTTTATACGCAGACCAGTACTCTTAATTACGCTACTTATCTCCAGATAACGCTACTTGCCCGAAAGGGAAGAAAAAAAGGAGCAGAGCAGCAGTTTTTGCAGCACGAGACTGTTGTCGTCCGACTGAGTAGGCAGAACTAGTTCTCAAGAATAATGCGTCGGTAGGAGTTTCTCCATGTCTCAAGCGAGGCTTTTTATTATTCTCTACTAAATTAATCACTATATACCGTATCGGGAAGCCATTGTGTTACTTGCAGGGGAGACTGTGTACATAATAGTCACGTGTGCGGGACGTTCTCTTGTTTTACTTTCCCATAAACATCAGAGTCAAGAGATCAAATAATAGAATTTGATTCACAGATACGAGTAGAGAAGACTTTTCTAATGTCCGTGAAATCCGAAGGACATACGACTGCCAGACTCAGACGATTTGTGTATAATGTGTGAAATTTAACCTGCCAAGACCCGAGTAAAAACAAATTTAAAATACACTCATTACAACACAGGCCTAATTTTCATAAAACACTGCTTTTGCAAACTGTGTAATTTTACATAAATGTAATGGAAACTTCTAATTTCAATATTATTATATATGGTTTGTATGAAAAAAACAGTTTCTTTTACGCAGAACGGAATTAATTTATTGAAGAAGGTAAATTGTATTACTAAGAGTAAGGTGCTAGAATATGCCATTAGGAAAGTTCAGGATAACAGATGGGGTTTGGAATTGAACGGGTTACATCAGCTTCTTGTCTATGCGGATGACGTGAATAAGTTAGGAGAAAATCTACAAACGATTACAGAAAAAAAAAAAAAAAACATGGAAATTCTACTTGAAGCAAGTAAAGAGATAGGTTTGGAAGTAAATCCCGAAAAGATAAAGTATATGATTATGTCTCGTGACCAGAATATTGTACGAAATGGAACTATAAAAAGTGAGATTTATCTTTCGAAGAGGTGGAAAAATTCAAATATCTTGGAGCAACAGTAACAAATATAAATGACACTCGGGAGGAAATTAAACGCAGAATAAATATAGGAAATGCCTGTTATTATTCGGTTGAGAAGCTTTTGTCATCTAGTCTGCTGTCAAAAAATCTGAAAGTTAGAATTTATAAAACAGTTATATTAGCAGTAGTTCTGTATGGTTGTGAAACTTGAACTCTCACTTTAAGAGAGGAACAGAGATTAAGGGTTTTTGAGAATAAGGTTCTTAGGAAAATATTTGAGGCTAAGAGGGATGAAGTTACGGGAGAATGGAGAAAGTTACACAACGCAGAACTGCACGCATTGTATTTTTCACCTGACATAATTAGGAACATTAAATCCAGACGTTTAAGACTGCCCGTCTTAAGACTGTCCTGCCCGGACATGTGGCACGTATGGGCGAATCAAGAAATACCTATAGAGTGTTAGTTCGGAGGCCCGATGGAAAAAGACCTTTGGGGAGGCTGAGACATAGATGGGAGGATAATATTAAAATTGATTTGAGGGATGTGGGATATGATGGTAGGGACTGGATTAATCTTGCTTATGACAGGGATACATGGCGGGCTTATGTGAGAGCGGCAATGTACCTCCGGGTTCCTTAAAAGCCATAAATAGGTAAGTAAGTAAGACTAAAGTGAGGAGCAAATTTATTATTAACGCGTTCAGCCCTGGGATCGAAGTCCGAGCTTCTCAAATATAAGGCAGGAATAGGAATGACAAACATTTCTCCATCATGCTTTGTTCATATTATTATTATTATTATTATTATTATTATTATTATTATTATTATTATTATTATTATATCGACTCGTCAACCCAGTATGTACGCTGACTGGTATTCAGACGTTTTCCTGACGGAAAAATCTGTGTAAGAAGAGTGGCTGTAGGTACATGAATGCATTGATGAAGACGTTGGCAGACAGGCAAAATGAAGTCAAGATAAACAGACGTACTGAGGACATGCTTCAAATTATATTCTCTATGTCTAAGGATGCTACAAACATCCATGTCTAATGAGAATGAAAAAAGAGAAAGAAGAAAAAAAACTAATTTCCATCCAACTCAAGCCTTGTATTAGGAAACTGTATAATTGGTATCTTTACGTTCGTGATTTGTTAATTACAACATCCCGTTTTAATGGAACGTTGCAAAGATAGTGTAATAAATACGTCGGCTGCACGCACTGCGATATGTGATGTCGGATTACCTCATGTGCTAAGTGCTTCCAGTACGCTACACCTCAGCCTATTAGTTATAACGCCTGCCGCAGTCTTCTCGAGTTAGCACGTTACTTAAGAGATCAGACCCTAATTTACACACTTTGCCGGTCGGAATCAAAACGCCTGCACTTAGCGTCGAACACATGCGCATCCGACTGTGAGTATGCCATTTACTACATCGTAAATTCATCCAGTGGCTGTTCATTTTACTGTTACAGTGCTGAAGATACTATTAACAATTTCTTTTACACAAAGTGAAAGAGGCACTCCAATTGTTACTGTTTAATTATTGTACGAACTAAAACATGAGGTATTGTGTTGCTGGAAAAACATAAATTTTCGCAGAAAAGCACAGCACCACTCATACAGAAAATGAGCTTTTCGGTAATTATGCCGTCTCTTTGTGGACAGTGAATTATCCTTGGACGGGTTTTGTTCATATTCAGTAACTTATCTATACGAGTCAATTTTGTCTGAGAATGGTACACATGAAGTACAATAATTTTTAATAAAACATTAAAACCAAAAAAGCGCAAAATCGTTGTAAACTCAAAATCTATCCTAATAATTTATTCTAAAATACAGTGTCTCCGACACTGAATACTTGGGTTTTATGATGTTACTCTGACTCTGAAGTAAATATTATGTTTCCAACATTTCAAATTGCAAATTCTTTACGATACTATAAAACAGCGGTGGCGAAAATGTAACTCGCGAACACTGTGTGGCTCGCAATGATAGCTATGCATTTCTCTTGCTTGTATCTCCCCCAACCCCACCTCTCACTCACTGGAGTCAAACTCCGTTCCATTTGTATTTGTCTCTGACCTGCGAGTGGCGTATCGTCGCAATGTCTCTCTCGAAACCATGTACCTCTACAAAAACGAAAGTTTCAAGTAGGATGGGAGGACGCTTTTTTTTTTTTTTTGCTGCCAATATGATGAGAATATAAATGTATGATTTGTTCACAAGTATTACGAGGAAAACGGTTGTATAACATAAAACGACATTATACTACATGTCACTCGTGAAACATTAAAAGGTTAAGTATTATTATTATTATTATTATTATTATTATTATTATTATTATTATTATCTCTGTACGTCGATACTTTTTCAGCAGACGTACGAATAATGCAGTTAGATCTTCAGTTTAAACTCACAGATTTGCAATGTGATGTTAAATGACAGCTAGATGTAAGGACTTGATAAATGTTGAACTTTCAAATCTTTGCCAAAAAATAAATATCCGAAGCTTCGTTCTTTCGCTTGTTCTGCTGAAGCTATGTTCGCTACAACTTACGTTTGTGAAAAATTATTTTCAACAATGAAAATAGTAAAAACCAAATTTAAATCACGACTGACAGACAAATACCTTCGTGATCAACTACATGCTTTGCGATCGTCATTTGTTTACCGTATAGATAGTCAACTGAAAATGGCGTCTCCGTTCAAACGTTTTGGTGAAGTTAACATTAATGAAATAGAATTTTAGTAAGTCGATTAATATTTTATTGTATTAGAGTACTTTATTTCTTGTAATCGAGTAATATTCAATTAAATCCCACTCGAGTTTTGATTTTCTCTAGATAAATAACATAAATAAATATAAATCTAATCGACATGAATATCGTACTCGAAGACAAAAGTCTACTTTCCCATTAATTGAGCCTAAATGTCATACAAGTGCAGCTCTTAAAAATGATGCTAGTTTCGGCCCAAGATTTTATAATAAAATTACAAACCATTTTCTAAATTTGAAATATTTTAAAATTGAAGCTTTTAAAAAAGAAATTTGTAAAATTATCCATGATATGTAATATTAACAAATGTATTTTTTTTTTACCTTTTATTTCTGTCGACTATATTCATGTTTTTATTGAATATCACTGGCTTCTGTCGGATTGTCAATTTATATTAAATGTGTATTTTTCTCTTTTTTCTTTATTCTTGCTCTTGTGTTGTATTTATTGGTTTGAATTAAGATACTTACTGTTTTAGTAAACTGTCCTTGTAAATTTTATGTTATATTATTGACTAAGACCACACCGTACATGAGCCTGGCTCTTACGGTAGTGGCTAGAAACATTTTTGTTTTATAAATGTAATTTGTACTCACTAGCTAGCTAGCTAGCTAGCTAACATTAAATCCATACGTTTGAGATGGGCAGGGCATGTAGCACGTATTGGAGAATCCAGAAATGCATATAGAGTGTTAGTTGGGAGGCCGGAGGGAAAAGACCTTTCGGGAGGCCGAGACGTAGATGGGAAGATAATATTAAAATGGATTTGAGGGAGGTGGGATATGCTGATAGAGAATGCATTAAACTTGCTCAGGATAGGGACCAATGGCGGGCTTATGTGAGGGCGGCAATGAACCTCCAGAGTTCCTTCAAAGCCAGCCAGCCAGCCAGCCAGCCAGCAAGCAAGTAAGTAAGTAAGTAAGTAAGTAAGTAAGTAAGTAAGTAAGTAAGTAAGTAAGTAAGTAAGTAAGTAAGTAAGTAAGTAAGTAAGTAAGTAAGTAAGTAAGTAAGTAAGTAAGCAAGCTAGCTAGTTAAATAAAAATGAATAAAATAAATCAAAACGTCTAGTGAGATTACTGTTGATAAACATTTATTGCAGTAATTATAAATTGGTAGAATGATGAATGGTGAAACTACACTGAAAAATAATTACCCTAAACAGTCTTCTTTTGCCAAACGTTCAACTTGAAATCGTCAGAATCTGAACCTATTCGTAGGTATCTATCTGTGAGAAATGGCGGAACGAGAATCTAGGGCAAAACTGGAGGAGTCTAAAAAAATTGTCCTGCAACGCAACCACCGTGCAACTGCGAATTTCACAGGATTTCACGAAGATCAAATCCTTGTCCCTCCAATGAACTGACGTACCATTGGGCTTCAGTTCGATAGGCTAACATCCATTACATGTTTAATTCATAAGTTACTCCAGCTCATACACTAATGAAAGATTTTTATCAAGAGCTGCAGGAGAGCAAATAACAAGCCGCATTTGGCCCGCGGGCCTCGTAAGAAGTGTCACTGACAGTCAATATTTACATAATGTATTTGCATATTGCATTTTTCTACTTCAAGCCTTAAAATATAACTTCCTGTCACAACGAATCACCTGCTGCAGAATTATATTCCCAGAGACTTGAACCTGTAACCTTGCTAATACGACGGATCTCTTACCTTGTACAACAAAAGTGTAAATTCTGCATGAAAAAACCAAACTTAAATTTCATTCGCTGTCTCCGACCAACATTTCCCTCAAAATCATGACATCCTGTTTGTTCAATGTACAAAGAAAACTTCATTTTACATGTCTGCTGCTTTCGCTATCAAGGAACGTGACATGGAAATGAAAGATGGATGGAAAATATGTTGGTAATTCTTCAGGCGTTTTTTGTTATTATTTATTATTTCCAGACAGAAAAAGAGAAGAATTTGGTCACAACATCGACAACACACAGCAAACAAAGCTAACAAAAAAAAAAATCCCCTACCTCACATCTTTTCTCAAAGTGCATAACTCCATACATTACACACATACCGGCACTCTACATTTTTCAATTTCCCTTTGTCAGAAAGCCAAGTCAAAAACTGTAGTACATCACAATGGCAAACTAGACGGGATATGTGCCACTACGCCTGCGTCTCTTTCTCGCTGCACGTTATTTCCATGTGCTTCACAAAAGGCAAAAGCTTCAGCAAAGGACGAAAGTTTGTGCTACCTCTCTATTGCTCTCATAAAGAGAAGTAACTAACCCGTACAGCTTGGAAACAAGTAATTTATTATGTAGTTACACAATGTACCCGTCACCTTCCACCAATCCTTCTGACCTTTGTATTACTCTTAACAAATCGCTCACGAACCACATAATTCACATTCGAGAATAAGAACGATAGACAAACGTAGCGAGCTTCCACGTCTTTCTTAAACCATTTCCGTCTAATATGTTTATTCTAAAGAATAAAAATGTCTACATCGCGAGTGAAAAGGAATTAAAAGAAAAAAAAAAGAATAGGTAAATCAATGTCCTTTTCGCGAAATAAATCAGAAAGAAAACATTATTTATGATAGAAAAGGAAAATAAAGGAAACTATTGCCTCAAATGTAGAATTATTATTATTATTATTATTATTATTGTATTTACTTGTAAAATACTATGTTTATTCTAATAAATAAAAATGTCTACATCGCGAGTGAAAAGGAATAAAAAAAAAAAAGAACAAGTAAATCAATGCCCTTTTCGCGAAATAAATAAGGACGAAAACATTATTCATTCATTCATTCATTTATTTTATTCCATAGATCTTACATGAGCAATGAAGCTTTAAGATGTGGAACAAGTCAAAATTTTACAATATTACAATTACAATTTTTACAAATTTTTACAGTTTTACAATTTAGTAATTTTCTACAATGTTTACAATTTTGTGCAATTTTTTGGCGAGATGTAGTGAGATGAGGTGAGGTCCGATAATTCGCCAAAATATTACCCGGCATTTGCCTTTTGGTTGCGGAAAACCTCGGAAAAACCCAACCAGGTAATCAAATCAAAGGGGTTGATACCGAGGACTCGCCATAGACTACTTATGACAAAGAAGGGAAATGAAGGAAAATACTGCCTCAAATATAGAATTATTATTATTATTATTATTATTATTATTATTATTATTATTATTATTATTATTATTATTGTATTTACTCGTAAAATACTATCGACATCATTCTACAGAAAGAACCAAACCCAAACTACTGAACTGAAAATAAAAACCTTTGTGAATTTTCAATTATAATAAAAGTACAGTACAGTGGAGTCCCTCCGTTGGAAACTTGTTATGGAAACTTCTCATTTGGAAAGCTAGCTGACTCTGCCCACTACAGGAACTCCACTCAATACGTTACTGATAAGGCGATCGCTTTGCTCATGCTCGACGTTGACATCAAAGGATACAGTAAAGAAGAAGAAAGAAATGTATTTAAACTTATACATGAAAATACAAACGTAAATAAGAATTATGTTAGCATCTACATATGTACACGTACAAATATAGAGAGAAGATTTTTTAGTAACGGAAACAAATATAAGAATAAATAATTACAGTGGGAACTCCTCTAAATAAAATAATTGTTTTAACATTAACGACAAAAAATATTTTTAAGTAATTTAGACTGACACCCTTTCATAACACGAGTACATTTTACTCAGACAAAAAATTAAGTTGAAACTTGTGGGGAATCTGCTGCGTGGTCCCTCCAACGCTTAAAAACTAGTATGTACAGTGTTTGTATTCACCCGGCTGCTTACACCACGTCCTCTGTCTACCAATCACTGAGATCATCGCTCGGCAGTGGTTCCATCGTCTAGGTAGGGGCGGGCACATAAGACCAATAACGTAGTACACAGTACGTACAAACGTATAAAATGATCTTTGATTGGCTAATAGTTTTTATTCCTATTTATGAAAAACGAAGGGACTCCACTGTGATATAATTCAGACTTTTACTGTCTCACTTGAAAACATATCTGCAGTGCTCGGGAAAAGTGACACAAGTCAGTTTCCACAAACCTTTTTTGATAATTTATTGACAACTTACGCAACATCTGTTCCCTTGGGAAAAAAATACATAGGTATTCCTCCCATTACAATAATTCATACAGAAAAAAGTCAAATCGACATAAACCAGTGTAAGTTGTCAATAAATTATCAAAAAAGGTTTGTGAAAACTGACTTATGTCACTTTTCCCGAGCACTGCAGATATTACAATGATGGAAGCAATAGATTTCCAGAATTTGAGGGAAAAAAGACAGGTGCACACCTTTACTATACTGCATAATTGGACGGAATTACGCAATAATAGATCAACCGACAATTTGAAAAAAAAATGAGATATTTGCACAGATCTGTTAATGGCAGGCTAATTTAACTTGGAAAAAATCAAGAATGCGATATCTGAATTTTGCTGCTATTTATAAGCAAAACTTCGTTTGTCGCATAAAATTCATTTACTGTATTTATTTTGCTTTGAAATATTAATTCAACTGCTAGTCTCTTATCAAAAATCGGTTAGTCTTTTTTGGTATTATTTGTGCTAGTTTTTGTAATAGTATGAATGTTACAATGCTTCTTGCATAAAATATTTTATAAAAAACATTTATTTCAATGGCCAATATCTCGAAACAGGTTTTTGGCGCTTGGTCTCTTATTGCGTAACTCCGTCCAATTATATTTACGTAGAATTACTTGTAAGTGCGATTACGTGTCGACAAGTGCATAGCAAAGAGAATACAAGGAGAACAAGGGGAATACAAGGAGAACAAGGGGAACACAAGGAGAACAAGGGGAACACAAGGAGAACAAGACAAATACAAGAAGAAGACAATGACAATAACGGGAATGCAAGGAGAACAAGTAAATACAAGAACAAGAAGGAAGACGAGGAGAACAGGGGGAAGACAAAGAAAACGAAAACAAAGGGAACAGACGAGAAACAAGGGGAACACAAGGAGAACACGTAGTTGTACACAAAGATATCCCGAATAGTAAAAATATTCATCGTATCGATATTTTCTTCTTCTTTCTGACTGAAGACGTAGACATGTAGTAAAGCACGTAAGCATGATCCTGAGTTTGTTCTCCTGCATCTCCTCGGAAGACAACGTGTGTTTCCCGAGGTATCGATGCCTCAAGTCTGGAAAAACCATCAGAATATGAAGTGACGATTCAAATCCATCCTACATGCGACAGCGGTTATGATCGACGCTAAACTTCTGCAGTTGATACACAGTCATTGAAAAAGGTGAAGAACGACCGTGTCTGAAATAGTGCTTTGTCTAGGAGTTGAAAAGAGTTACCAAATCAAGTGTAAAACGCAAGTCTCACGATGAAGTTTAAACTGTGTTGCAAATTCTCATTCAAGAAAACGTGCTGCTAAGCAGTGCGCTGCAATGTCGATCCTTTGACTCGCTCTCACCCTTTGACATAAAGACTACTAAAATTGCCGCGTGGGTTCTGCAATACAAAGCAAGTATGCACGATATTATGACTTCCTGTTACCCAACACAAAGCCCTGCTGAAGTGAGGTTCTACACGTAGGCTAACTACCCACAAGCACGTCTTCCCCTCGAATCCTTTTGCATCTTGACAGCACCACCACAGCATCTACTTCAGGGCAAACCCTGCAACGGATAGGGCAGTAACATACTAAAAAAAACCAGGGGTGCCAATTAATATTTCGAGAGTTCTAAAATTATATGTACTGAACCAGGATAATTATGCCGATTCGCACCGTTAGCCGAACACCACCTATAATGTCGGTTTTCCAAGCTGATTTCGCCAGTTCAACTCCTGAGGAGTTCAAATGATATTTATGGTAACGTGTAGGCTAGTCAGCACAATGATCCCCCTACTGTTATAGCTTGTTTCCGAAACCGGATTTCGCTACCTATCGTAAATCTCTAAGTGAGCACCGGTACCATACACTGGTCAAAGTTTCAAGAGAATATTTCTTTCCCACGAGGACTCGAACCAGCGTTCATTCCGTAACACGACTCCAGGCATGATGCCTTAGAGTTAGATCTTAGACCACGACGCTACGGCATAGGAAAATATCAAATGTAGCTCACGTTACATCATTAGGATTATTTTCTTTGTAGAAAATAATATTAACTAAAAAAAGATTAGGCCTAAATATTTCTCCAGAAAATAAAAAAAGTTACAGGCTTGTGCTTTATTGCAACCAATGTCAAGAGTCCAGCCAATATAAGAGGTATTTTCTTCAATGTAAAAATTTAAGGTATCTAGATCTTGCATTCAGATAAGGGTTTGAGATGCTGAAAAATTGTTTAGGCCTAATTATGCATATTTAATGTATTTTATTTGATAACATATTAAATATAGACGATATTATTGTTTTTGAAGGTTTATTTTGTAACCGATATGAACTTGTTCCAAATAATTTAGAAACGAACAATTAACATCGAAATATTTATTTGATATTTTCATATTTGGCCAAAATTTTCTTAATATATTGTGCCGGTCTCTATTTATAATGGACATTTTTAGCAGAAGGAAGGAAAGAATGAATTTCGGAAAACGTATTATTTGTCTTTCTTGTATTAAATTTTATATTATCTTGTTAACATGTTTAAGCCTGCTATTGGCCATCATCAGAACTGGTTGTTGCTGGTCTTGGCGCCTTTTGTTTTGTTTCCTGTGGAGGTGTTTGAGTAGTGTAAGAATGAGTCAAAGAGTGTGTGTGTTCTGAAATTGAGTTGCGTGTTGAGAATTTCATTTGGATGTGTTTTTGTATGTCTGTGTATTTCATATTGTTCTAGTGTGTTTGGTTTCTGGCTTTTTGGTTGGATGTGTAGAATTTTCATGTCTGTGTTGATGTCTCTGTAGGTGTGGTTAGCATTTGTGATGTGTTCTGCATATGTGGAAGTGTTTTACACTTTTGTTATGACTGTGATGTGTTCTTTGTAACGTATTTGAAATGATCTGCCTGTCTGTCCTATGTAGAAGTTGTTGCAGGCGTTGCATTTGAGTTTGTATACGCCTGTGTGGTTGTAATTTTTTGTTTGTGCTTTGAGGTGTTTTTGTAGAGTATTATTTGTTCTGTATGCGATATTATAATTCGATTTCTTGAATGAGGTTGCAATCTAGTGTGTGTTTTTGTTTTCGTATGTTAGTGTGATGCATTTTTGTGTTCTTGTGTTTGTGTTGTATTCTTATGTTTTTTGGGATTATGTTTTGTCTTTCTTATTATGTTTTCCGAAGTGATATAGTGTTAAAAGTTGTGTAATCAAGATGTAGAATGCATTTCATTAACTCTTCGACAACGTGAATATTTTCCAAGTAATTCTGAAAAGGCAACAAAGAAGAGTTTCTTTTCTCTAAAATATGTAATTATTACCAGTGTTCGAACTGATCCTAGCATAACGTCCATAAACTTAAGTTTCTTTCTATTTTACTGCCGTCTGAAATCGGTAGAAGGACTAAAACTATACTCTCGCTCCTGGCAAATCTATTTAGTATTCATAAAGGAACCACCCGACACCACAAGCAATTTGCAAGGAAGATCGGTTATTCAATTACGTACGCCACCAGACACCTGTAAGAAATCACTTTCAAATTATTCAAATTCTTATAAAAATCATTTCGCATTAGGCTGGAATTGTAGTGTTACAAGTACAGATGAGGCGTAAACATCGATTTTTAACACTAATTTGTAGCATAGTCAGCAATTACCCTTAGGCATATACCCAAAAGTCAGAAGTCTAAAGCTACTAAGGGTAGTGTAATGTATATTGATTGCAAAATCGGAGCTGACTAAAATGTAACTTTATACCAGTTGAAAATTTCCTTTGGAACAACAAACTTTTAACTGTTATACCAGCTTGACTGTTTTCCACAAATCTATACAGAATTACCCGATTGATCTGGAAATAATCCTGAATCTCTGTTGTTAAAAGTCTCTTATATTCATTGTTCATAACTAGAGTCCAAAACACTGTTACCAACGTTGGATCCTAGGCTTATCTATCCTAAAATTTCAAATTCAATTTTGAGCGAAGTGCCAACATTATTATCGAAATAGCTAGGAAATGTGATTTGAAAATCATAAGTTCATAACCCTAGAGCAGAAGCAAGGTAAACGTACAGGAATCATGTTCGCGTGAAGAGGGTTCGAAATCAGGGATCTATAATATTTTCTCCTAATATTTACAGTATTTCTTTACATATCATTTGCTACCGCAATTTGAAATATACTACTATACTGTAGTTTATAGCCTACAATTACTCTATATAGGCTATCTGTTATTTAATCTCAAATAAGCTTATGTAAATTTTATGATGAACTACATCTTTCTCCTCACTAGGATTGGGAGTGGAGGTAAATTGGGAATTAATCGTAACATAAAAATTAAGCCCCCTCTCGCCCTTATATTTAGTTTTTTTTGCATTCCTCTGTTTTCTTTGTGTTCCTCTTGTTCTCCTTGTCGTCCCCTTTTTCTCTTCGCATCCTTTTTGTTCTCCTAGTCGTCCTATTTTCTCAACGTATTCCCTTGTTCTCCTTGTATACCCCTACATCTCATTGTATTCCCATTATTCGTCTTGTCCTTCCCTTCTTCTCTTTGCCCCTTTGTTCACTTTTTCCCCTTGTTCTCCTTTAATCCCTTTGATTTCCTTCTATTCCCCATGTCCCCCTGGTTTTTCCTTTATTTCCCACCTGTCACTCATTGTACTCCATGCATTTCCATTTTTCTCCTTACTGTACCACTGTTCTCTTTGTCGTTCTCTTCTTCTCCTTGAACTCCTTTTATTCTCTTTGTCGCCCGCTTGTTTACTTTGCATTCCCCTTGTTTTATTTGTTTACCCCTTGTTTTCCTCATTTTTTCCCTTATTATATTTGCCTTTCCCTTATTCTCGCTGAGATCCCTTGTTATCGTTTTGTTCACCTTGTCTTCCCCTATTTATCCCTGTATTCTATTTGTTCTCCTTGTATTCCCTTGTTCTCCTTGTATTCCCCTTACGTTTTCTTGTTTTGCTCGTATTCCCATTTTTCTCCTCATATTCCTCTTGTTAATCTTACTTCGTTCCTATCCCAATTGTGTGCACCTTGTTCTCCTTGTATTCCCCTTATTCTTCTTATATTATGCTTCCTGTCTTTGTCGACAATTGGATCTGTCGACTTTTTCTCTTCGGTTTCAAGCACTTTAATTAGATTAAAGAGAAGTTCCCTCAAAATGAAAGATAAAAAATGTTCCCCTTAACCAGGTTTTTAACTTTGCTTTTATATTGGCACTGTGAGTCTCAAGTGATATTTCTCAACGAATTCATTACATAGTGTTGCCACATTGTTCAAAATTAAATATCCTTTTTTATTCTTTCGAAAATTTAAGCCTTGAGTTCGATGTTGACAGGAGTATTTCCGACCTCTTGTGCGAATTACGGTAGGCCTATAGTTCATGCACCACTTCTGGTGAACTGGAAACAGTTTGACATACTTACTTATTTACTGACTTTTAAGGAACCCGGAGGTTCATTGCCGCCCCCACATAAACCCGCCATTGGTCCCTATCCTGAGCAAGATTAATCCAGTCTCTACCATCATATCCCACCTCCCTCAAATCCATTTTAATATTATCTTCCCATCTACGTCTCGGCCTCCCCAAAGGTCTTTTTCCCGCCGGCCTCCTACCTAACACTCTATTTTTGGATTCGACCATACGTGCTACATATCCTGCCCATCTCGAACGTCTGGATTTAATGTTCCTAATTATGTCAGGTGAAGAATACAATGCGTGCAGTTCTGCGTTGTGTAACTTTCTCCGTTCTCCTGTAACTTCATCCCTCTTAGCTCCAAATATTTTCCTATTCTCAAACACCCTTAACCTATGTTCCTCTCTCAAAGTGAGAGTCCAAGTTTCACAACCATAAAGAACAACCGGTAATATAACTGTTTTATAAATTCTAACTTTCTGATTTTTTGACAGCAGACTGGATGATAAAAGCTTCTCAACCAAATAATAACAGGCATTTCCCATATTTATTCTGTGTTTAATTTCCTCCCGAGTATCATTTATATTTGTTACTGTTGCTTCCAGGTACAGTATTTGAATTTTTTCACCTCTTCAAAGGATAAATTTCCAATTTTTATATTTCCATTTCATACAATATTCTCGTCACGAGACATAATCATTTACTTTTTCTTTTCCAAACCTATCTCTTTACTTGCTTCAAGTAAAATTCCAGTATTTTCCCTAATCGTTTGCGAATTTTCTCCTAATATATTCACATCAACAGTTTGACATTCCTGGTGGAAATGTTTACATAATTTTACCTGATATTAGCTTAAAAGTATTTTAATGAGAATGGAAGCATATTCTACCTATATCTTCTGAAAGGGAATTACAGTATTAGCTAGTCTATAACCCAATAAGAAGCCTACAATTCATATACCATTATTAGCGATCTCGCCATTGATAATCCTGATCAAAATACTTTGGCCTCCCTGAAATGTAGTCAAGATAGTGAGTACGGTCTATCAATACAGGCATATAACCATTATTATATATGCTCCGGAGTGTACTTCATTCTATTCTGTGAAGAAAAAAGCTGAGTACAAACAGAAGCTGCAGAAGTAAAACCCCTGGTTTCCACAGCCACGCCGTCTCCCCAGTCAGTAAGTTCTCCTCCACCTCTCAAAACTCCCTACTCCCTCGGTTCGGTCCCTCCAGTTCTCTGGGATAGCTCGAGATTGCCTACAAGCGTTTGGCATCACCCAAGGAAGAAAGTAAGAAAAAACTCCACTACACGCCAACTCTGTTCCTCACTCAGCAAGAAACAAAAAAATAGAACCACTTCAAAAACGAGAATGTTGCCTCCGCAAATTGCAGAGTGGCAATACAAGCTCAGCTTTTATTATTACATAAAACTCTGCACAGTTTTTTAAAAGAGAATTATTAAACAGAGTGCAATGCGTGTGCGTATGTTACTGTTGTTCACACGTAGAGTTTCTGTTAATATTGTAGCACTGAAGCCCCCTCCCCAAAATAAAATTGCTCATCATAAGCAGCCTACCATATTCAGAAACTTCAGTGACAATATTTGAAACACGAGCTGGACCATTACGATGCTGTTTCACATATCTTAATAGGAATAGAAGTATCAAGTAGTGGTACGCAAATTTGATTTGGGATTGTCACAATGCTCAATCTGATGCGATATTTTTGGGTGTGCGCACTGTATTAACGATACAAAAATATCTAACATTTTGGAAGTATCTATCGACTCCACTGTCAGGTAAGGTAAGGAAGATTAGCTCTTGATATTGGATCTAACAGATAGGTTCCCTTTCTCTACCAGTCCTGAAAAACAGTTCTTAATAACGGATCTATCAGATAGGTTCCTTTTTCTTTACTAATCCTGAAAAACAGTTCTTAGTAACGGATCCAACAGATAGGTTTCATTACTTACCAATCCTGAAAAATAGATCTTACTAATGGATCCAACAGATAGATCCCCTTTCTTTACAAGTCCTGATAAAAACAGTACAAAGTCATGTTCCCCTTTTCTTACAAATCCTGAAGATATATTTTTATAACGAATTAAAAAATCAGGTTCCCTTTATCAAATCTAGAGTATAGCCTTTAACAACGAATCTGACAGATTCCCCTTTGCTACCGGTCCTGAAGAATAGCTCTTGGTAACGGATCCAACAGATAGGTTCTCCTTTCTTCAGACTCTAGCAATTTTAAAAAAAGTTTTTAATAACGGATCCAACTGACAGGTTTTCCTATCTTTACTAGTTCTGAAATAGAGCCCTCAGTAACGAATCCAACAGATAAATTCCTCTTTATTTAACCAGTTCTGAAGAAAGACTCTAAGTAACGGATCCAACAGACGGGTTCCTCTTTTTTTACTATTTCTCAAGTACAGATCTTATAGTAAAGGATCCAACAGACTGTTCCTTATTTACTAATCTTAAAGAATAGCTTTTGTAGCGGATCCAAAAGTCAGGTACCATTTTCTTTACCAGTCACGAAGAATAGTTCTTGGTAATTTATCCAATAGATAGGTTCCCTTTCTTTACTAACCCTATAGAACAGTTCTTAGTAACATATCCAATAGATAGATTCCAGTTTCTTCACAACTTCTAAAGAACAGCTTTTAATAATGGATCCAAGAGATCGGTTCTCGTTTCTTCACTACTTCTAAAGAACAGCTTTTAATAATGGATCCAAGAGATCGGTTCTCGTTTCTTCACTAGTCCTAAAGAATAGCTTTTAATAATGGATTCAACAGATCGGTTCTCGTTTCTTCATTAGTTCTAAAGAACAGCTTTTAATAATGGATTCAACAGATCGGTTCTTGTTTCTTCACTAGTTCTAAAGAACAGCTTGTAATAATGGATCCAACAGATCGGTTCTCGTTTCTTCACAACTTCTAAAGAACAGCTTTTAATAATGGATCCAACAGATCGGTTCTAGTTTCTTCACTAGTTCTAAAGAACAGGTTTTAATAATGGATTCAACAGATCGGTTCTCATTTCTTCACTAGTTCTAAAGAACAACTTTTAATAATGGATTCAACAGATCGGTTCTCTTTTTTAACCAGTTCTAAAGAACAGCTTTTAATAACGTATCTAACAGGTTCCCATTTCTTTAGACCTACCAGTCCTAAAGATCAGCTTTTAGTAGTAGATCAACTGAGATTGCCGATTCTTTACTAGTGCTGAAGAATACTCTTAGTAACGGTCCACGATTCTCGTTTCTTGCCTTCCTCGGTAAAATGGTGCAGATACGTAGTATATTTTTGCATCTTTGACATGGCGCAAAATCTAAAATGTCGCAACAAAGATAGTCTCCTCGCTAATGCAGCGATGGTTAATACAAATGTGTTTTATGTAGAAGTGGTAGAACGAATGCAGGAAAAACGAAGTACCCTACATCGAGTTTTCCACAGCATACAGTTTCTTTTCACCACAAATTTCACTTGAAACCAGGATTTGAACTTCTATCTCTGGAGTGAAAAGTCGTTCGGCTAACAGCGCGTACCAGTTTAATTGTAGTCATCATAAGTTTCATGTTTGAGAAAGTTACACTTCACTTTACCCTACGAGTACGTTTCAATTGTATAAAGCTCTCTGACTAAAGATCAACTTTGATCGAAGATCGGAAAGTGAACCGAGTTCAGACGCTTCTTCTATTGTATAAAACTTTTCCGCGATCAAATTACCTTGGTTCAAATGCAATCCAAGTTCACGTGAAAAGGATTTGGCAACATCGCATAAACAGGTGAAGTATGTGATGCGCGGGCCATGTTGTACAGGTTTGTTCAGTGTCGCCAATGTAGCGACTTTAACTCTTTTTCAACGACAATTACTTTTAACTTTTATATTGCTTAAATAGAGATTTAGCGACCTTTTTAACACCCCACAGTGACAAAATTTAATCTTTCTTGGTTGATAATGAGAAATCTAGCGACTTTCCAACTACTTTTTGGCGACTTTCCGTACACTCTGTTTGGAGACACTGGTTTGTTTTGTGCATTGTAAATAATGGCGAACAATAAGAAGAAGATTGACTGTTCTCCAAATTGTTATCATGTTATGGTGCTTGATACTGCTAAACATAATAAAGCTTTATAAAACGACAATTTTCGTTTAGTAATACAGTTAATTGAAAATGTATGAATGTACCTATCATATCCATTAATAATTAATGATTGTAAACATAATATAATTATAGGTTATGTTATTTGATTCTGGTGAACACGATAAAGCCTTATAAAATATAAGAATGTTTGGGTATTAAGGCAAGAAATTAGACAAAAAAAACACACACACACACACCCACGCACGCACGCACGCGCGCACACACACACACAGATATATACACCATATGTATTAATATTAATACGAGGGCTATTCATAAAGTAACTTCCGTTCATTTTTTACAAACCTGTGAATGACGTTACAGAATTGGGTTATACCTTATTTTATTTCAAGGAGTGCAGTTCGGTGGCTCCTTTGAACACCCACTTACAGATTTATGACTTCCTACACAAACACCTCTGACAATTCCATCCTGTCCCCTAGTCCCAACATTGCACAGTTGTCACAATCCTGATGACCTTCGAAATTATGCAGTGAGACTGACGGGATTCTTGGAATTCGGAAAAGATGCGGCAACTCTGCCTCCACGTGGATTTGACGGGCAGCTGTCAATTGTTCTGAACGAGGGTTGTGATTGGTTACTAACAAGAGAAGACAAGATTTCCGTCATAGTAAGGAAGACATTTATTTATGACAACCAATTAGTAGGGGGCAGTAGAAGGTCTGTCGGCAAAGTCCTTTCTATGAAACTGCACTCCATGAAAAAAAATAGAGTATACAATAAGTTTGAAAGTATACGCTCTAGTTTATTTTTTCATAGTTTTCAGTCACATTGAGATTTGAGACCTTGTCGTAGCATTTGACGAGCTTTGAAATTCCACAATCGTAGAATTCGACCGCCTGCGACTGAAGCCAACCTACGACGCTGGTTTTCAACTCTTCGTCATCGTCAAAGCGCTTCGAGCCAAACCACGTCTTCATGTGCATGAAGAGATGGTAATCGCTAGGCGCCAAATCTGGGCTACAGAGATGGTGATCCGATAATTACCAGTTGAAGTATAGTTGAATACTATAGCCCAGATTTGGCGCTTAGCGATTACCATCTCGTCATGCACATGAAGACGTGTTTTGGCTCGAAGCGCTTTGACGATGACGAAGAGTTGAAAACCAGCGTCGTAGGTTTGCTTCAGTCGCAGGCGGCCGAATTCTACGATTGCGGAATTGCAAAGCTCGTCAAACGCTACAAGTGTTTCAATGTGACTGGAAACTATGTGGAAAAATAAACTAGAGTGTATACTTTCAAACGTATTGTAACCCAATTTTGTAACGTCATTCACAGGTTTGTAAGAAATAAACGGAAGTTACTTTATGAATAGCCGTCGTAGTAATGGTTATTCTTTTTGCACAGTCTGCCACTCGTATATTTCAAACAGAAAAGAAATAACTGAACTTGGATCATCTAACTTAATTGGAGAAATTTCTTCAGTCAAAGTTGATTTTAGTTTGAGACAAATTAATATCAGATTAGAAATTCCAAGTTCAGCTAGAACGAGGATCAATTTAACCTCTGATCTAAGATTAAATGGTTTATACAATCGACCCTTAGTCTCTCAAAGTTCATTGCTTCTAGCATAACTATCGAATATCGAGTACCTGCACTATTGACACTTCCTTACTGAGCATAGAGAAATCCTCGTTTCATCCCATTCCTGTGTTCTAAAACATTCTGAATTGGATCAGAAGTTACAAGGGATAACGACGGCATCTTCTTATTAGGTAAAGAAATAGACTGAATGTGAAAGGATATTTACAGTAATCAGGTCCACTTTAGATCTACGCGTGATACACTTGATGAAGATACTAGTTTTCATGTTACGATGAGAGATGCAGTACGAGGCACACAGATCCTGTGAAAGATAATTCAAGGATGTTATTTCCCCATGTTCTCTCTTTTTTTGCTCCTGTCCCCACAGTCAGTTTCAACACAACTGCTCTATTTTATTTAGGAGCCGTGAATTTTTTACTTCGTACTGAAAACGCACTAAAAATCTTTACAGCTGAAAAAAAAGAACTTTAAACAGCAGAAATAAATGTCAAAATTCGCTCTAAACTCAATATGAAAACGTGCATACTAGGAAAAGCTTTTACCCTATATCAACAACTTGATAGTGTTTTTTATTTGGCTGTACAGATGTACACAGCTGACTTGTTTGCTTTAGTACATGCAACATGTAAATTTATTTACGATAGTTCCACTGATGGCGAACAGTGACAACGTAATTTCCGCCAAGAAAGAGCTTGCAGTTAATAAAAATAAATGCCCCTAACATACACGTAACACGCAAGACAACCACGTCGATAGAATAAACTTCAAAGCTGTGATGATGGAAAAATGTCGACTTAGATCTGATTGTGAAACTAACCTAACATAAAACAAACTCACATTTTTTTATTATAGATTTATTAATTTGTCCTACAGAATAATATCTGTAATAATGACAATTAATATTTGAGGAGAAAAATTCGCTCCGGCGCCGGGGATCGAACCCGGGTCCTTGGTTCTACGTAGGCCTACCAAGCGCTCTGTCCACTGAGCTACGCCGAATTCAATCCACAGCACCGGACCGAATCATCCTCCTTCAATGTTTCCTTCCGCGTAGCTCAGTGGTCAGAGCGCTTGGTACGTAGAACCAAGGACCCGAGTTCGATCCCCGGCGCCGGAGCGAATTTTTCTCCTCAAATATTAATTGTCAATATTACAGATATTATTCTGTAGGACAAATTAATAAATCTATAATATTCTCATAGCTGCAGTGCATATGTCTGTACAGATTACTGTGCACTTAACTGCGGAATCCCGGCCAAACAAGTCACTCAGCTGAGTGCGCTCCTAGTATAATGGCAGTTGACATTGGACATATACGTCAACATATATGCCTAACTTGGAGTCAGGCCACAAAGGGAAACACTGAAGGAGGAGGATTCGGTTCGGTGCTGTGGCTTGAATTCGGAGTAGCTCAGTGGTCAGAGCGCTTGGTACGTAGAACCAAGGACCCGGGTTCGATCCCCGGCGCCGGAGATAATTTTTCTCCTCAAATATTAATCACATTTTTTATCATGACTCAGATGAGATACCAGCAAACTGCGGGACTCATTGGTCATATTGTTGACATGGAGAAGAGGGAGATCTCTTAAAGTAAGATAATTCCAAAACTCTCTGGGACCAATCTTGGTAAGTAACGAACACTCTCCTCTTCATAGTTACACTAACCAGCACATCGAAGTGGCGGTAATAAATCACCATCAACATTTATAATGACGATAATATTAATAATAATAATAATAATAATAATAATAATAATAATAATAACAACAACAACAACAACAACATGGCATTACAGACATTGAATCAGTGAAGCTATAAAGCAACTCAAAAGTTTTAGTGCCACACTGCAAAGCTTTCTTCTTCACACGATATCCGCAAAGATATATGAGGGGCTGTAAATCTCACGGCATCTGCTAATAAATATCAGCTGGAATTTTCACATCGTTTCTATTTTCAGATACTAGAGAACGCTATCCGGAATTTCCCTCTTAGATAAAGCAGTACACTGAATGTATACATGCTATACATGCTGGAAGCGATATAATTCTGCAGACTAAAGGGGACAATAGACTACATTAAATATATATATATATATATTAAAAACTATACTGTGTTTTGTATATTAAGTGCGTGGTTAATTACAAAATTAGGCTCAAAGTTGCGTAGTTATTATTATTATTATTATTATTATTATTATTATTATTATTATTATTATTATTATTAAATATCCGCGGAAAAGAACCCTAATTCACCAAGCGATATGCTAGGGTTTTAGTTTTTGTTACGTTTAGTTGCGTAGTTAGGCAACAGCGCATCGCAGATTCACCTACGAATACACACACGAACTCGGTCTGAATAGCAATATTCCGTCCCTTAGTTACTGCGGCAAGGCTGCCAACTTCCTTCCTTACTTACTTACAAATGGCTTTTAAGAAACCCGAAGGTTCATTGCCGCCCTCACATAAGCCCGCCAGCGGTCCCTATCCTGTGCAAGATTAATCCAGTCTCTATCATCATACCCCACCTCCCTCAAATCCATTTTAATATTATCCTCCCATCTACGTCTCGGCCTCCCTAAAGGTCTTTTTCCTTCCGGTCTCCCAACTAACACTCTATATGCATTTCTGGATTCGCCCATACGTGCTACATGCCCTGCCCATCTCAAACGTCTGGATTTTAAGTTCCTAATTATGTCAGGTGAAGAATACAATGCATGCAGTTCTGTGTTGTGTAACTTTCTCCATTCTCCTGTAACTTCATCCCGCTTAGCCTCAAATATTTTCCTAAGCACCTTATTCTCGAACACCCTTATGCCCACGTGCATCAACGTCGGTTAGTGTAACCATCGGTTAAAATTGTGACCTAATCCCCGATTAAGCATTTTTACGGTGGATCGACCTCGGTTACGAAGTTAACCACAGTAATCTCTAACCGGCCAAATATGAGCGGTTAAAGAAGATAACCAGCGATTAGTAGAGCAAGTAAAGCAAAATGGCGGCCATAACCACAGGTGATTATTTCGAAGACGATTATTATTGTGCAGTACTTGAATTACTTGGATAGAGCATGAGCGTGAAGGTTCTTTAGTGGAAAGAGAGAATTCTTGCGAGCAATTAGGTGACAGAAAATTTCAGGAGGGATTTCGTTTATCAAAATCTACAAATGGATCAATTGAAATAACACAAGAACAATCATATTTCTCCTACGGATCGGCTGCTTATATTACGATTCTATGTAACTATTATTTTCTGTATTTTAAGAGGGAATACTCGAATACCAGTATCTCTTTCTCTATATCTCTGGCTGAACAAAGAGAGGTTATGGATGGATCTTAGGATAATGCACAATTCCCTGGTGTAGTCCAAGATCGTACACACATTCCTACCAATTTTCTGCATCCTTTTCCTTTATGGATATTCCATCTTTTTTATATAATAGGCCTACATTTAAATCTAGTAATTAAGTCTATCGATACTTCAACCTAACATTGGGATATAATCATTTTTGGATTCAATTTTCCATTTTGTACGATTTTAACCTAAAAGTACTGAAAAACAAAGAAATGGAACTCACAAATATAACAGCGCCCAAAGGCAAACAAATGCAACGCGAAAATGTAGGATACGTTCATTTCGATGTAGAACATAGTGAGCGCAGTCGTTTTTAGACGTTGACTATTATCTTTGCAGCGGTATGGATGCTTTCCTTTAGCCATTTTGTAGAAACAATGCACCATCATAGACTTTACTCTGGTTAAATGAGGTGTCAGCTAGCCATGTTTTAGTAATCGGTGATTATGAATGGTGCACATAAATTACATTTTAACCACGGCTACTGTTTAACCATCGTTTCGTAATCTATGATTACTGCGTTTTTAATCAATGTTGATGCACTTCGCCATTAACCTATGTTCCTCTCTCAGAGTGAGAGTCCAAGTTTCACAACCATATAGAAGAACCGGTAATATAAACTTCCTAAAGGCAGTAAATAACGATATGTGTTAAATTTTTACTTAATTCGCAAGAAAATCGTCCATTTGATTAAAAACCTGTACAAAAGGAATAAATCATTCCTTATCAGCAGATAGCCGATTTTGATAATATGTCATCTTTTTTTCTTTATATCCATTGCAACGCCCGTTTTGGTCGGCGGGAAAAGACACATAAGTAAAAAGTCGATTTTTCTGTTGTACCTAATCACATAAGTTTAATTTTTTTTCTAATTTTTGAGATAATAAATTTTTTTATATTTTAAATTGAAAAGGGTCTTACTTTAACATACATGAATTTCATTATTATACTTATATTCCGTTAAGAGTAAAAAAAAAGAAAGTCTCTCCTGAAAAATTATTATTTTTTGACTTATGTGCCTTTTCCCGCCGACCAAAGATTATAAATCCTGAATACGAACTGCTGGTTACAGAAATGTAGAGTTTTTACGTTATTTTGGTCATTTTTCGCTGTTTTTAAACTTTTAGGCCATTTTTGGTCAATTATTTTAAATTTTAAAGTGATTTTTTAGTCATTTAAGCTAAAGACTTCAATAAAGAACTAAAATTTCCCGATACAGGAAAACTCGCAAAATTAATACTGACACCATCCCATACAAATGCGAACTCTGAAAGGATTTTCTCGATAGTTTTATTTAGTAGGTTATTTTATGGCGCTGTATCAACATCTCAGGTTATTTAGCGTCTGAATGAGATAGTGATAATGCCAGTCCAGCACCGATAGTTACCCAGCATTTGCTCATATTGGGGTGAGGGAAAACCCCTGAAAAAACCTCAACCAGGTAACTTGCTCCGACCGGGATTCGAACCCGGGTCACCTGGTTTCGCGGCCAGTTCTCGATAGTAAATGATGTCAAAAGGAGGAATATATATAGAGATGAAACTCCCGGCTGAGTTACTGTTGTACGCTCTACCTTCCAAACAAAGGAATTATGTTAGACAATAATCCAGGATACAAAACTTTGAGCACAATCGTTAAAGTACTCTCAGAGAAAGCTTTAAGATAACGCAGATATAAGAAGAATTAAAACACTCAGTGATCTGTCACTCTTCAAGTATGTTCCTGTTGTCAGCATGGATGTAGAAAAAAGCTTCACAATAATTATAACAATGCCCTCGCCGATAACCGTCGATCGTTCACATTCCACAATCTTCGGATGTACACTGTCACCTATTGCAATGGAGAAAAGAGATGTTAATTTAACGTAGGAATTTTACTACTTATGTATATTGTGACAGCGACGTGAGATTCGAACTCACGACCAGCGTCCCGCAAGAGAGAAGATCGCGCGGAGCACTTTGGGATGGCGCGCGGCGGAGAGGGGAAAGGGCCAAAGCGGCGAGAGAGTGGAGAGAGAGTGCGCGCGCATCTGGTGCTGGTAGAGAGGAGAGGGCTCTGGATTTTTCTGGAGTGCCATCTCTAGAGACGCGTGGAACTTTCGAGGCTACGTCGCTGTGGTTATAAATTAAGGACGCGAAGGAACGACAGTAGTTTTCAGTTATTCAGTCAGTGAGTAAGCCAGAACAAGCAAGCCTTGTGTACCGGAGTTCGACTCGAGTGTGCGTCCGCAACTGTATCAGCATCCGAAGACCTGAGTTCGAGTGCAGTGGACCGCAGTTGGAGGGACCTGAGTTCGAGTGCAGTGGACCGCAGTTGGAGGGACCCGAGTTCGAGTACAGTGAACTGTCTCTGAAGGTCTGTGGTTCGAGATACTGTGAGATACTCGAGTGACTGAGATAGAAGAACTGTGAACTGAGAACTGATCGTTCTGATTTGTAAATAGTGCTTTGTAAATATTAGTTAAGATTAACAGTTCATTGTTGTTCGTAATAGTCCAAGTAAATTGTCATTGTCGTCGGTGGAGTGCTATAACGAATACTGTGTTGAGTGAAAATCCAATTGTTGACGAGAGCGTTTAAGGCGAATTGTAGAAAGGAATTATTGTTGTGACGAATAAATTACATTGTTGTTACTAATAAAACGTCACAATAGTATTGTTTATTTTTAGGTCATTTTTTCAGTATTTTAGGTCATTTCCTAACATTTTTTTGGGATAATTTTATAGGCCATTTTTAGGGATATTTTTAGGTCATCAAAACCCGCGCCCTGCTTATCAGTTTCTTATTTTTAAAATATTAGTAGGTTATTTTACGACGCTTTATCAACATCTTAGGTTATTTAGCGTCTGAATGTGATGAAGGTGATAATTCCGGTGAAATGAGTCCGGGGTTCAGCACCACAAGTTACCTGGCATTTGCTGATATTGGGTTGAGGGAAAACCCCGGAAAAAACCTCAACGAGGTAACTTGCCCCGACCGGGAATCGAACCCGGGCCACCTGGTTTTGCGGCCAGACGCGCTAACCGTTACTCCACAGGTGTGAACTTCAGTTTCTCTAATGGTAAGAGTAAAAATCAGAATCATACGGATAGTACTTATCGAGTGGTAACATTTAGAGGAAAATTATTTTTTCTCAAAAAAGTAGTATACATTTTGGATTAATATGGTAGCCTATTAGAATGTTTTGTTGTAGGCCTACTCTATCCCAGGAATAAAGTGTTAAAATCTGCAGAGTTATATTACTTTCACCTTTAGTATAATTTTTTTTTTCGTCTGAAGTATTTATTACCCTAGAACGGACTTGAAGGCGTGATACAGTATTTAGATACAGAGTCAGATACGGAAACCGTTAAGTCACCAAGGACAACATAGGCTACTGCATAAGATACGATATGTATATGTATAAAATTACAAACTATAAACTAAATATGCAGTTCGTTAAAGCGCCTTGCAATTGTTAAAAGAGAAAATAAATCATGGTGGTAGGAGTATAGCGACGATAATAATAATGATAATAATGATAATAATAATAATAATAATAATAATAATAATAGTACTTATCGAGTGTTAACATTTAGGGGCATGTAGCACGTATGGGCGAATCCAGAAATGCATATAGAGTGTTAGTTGGGAGACCGGAGGGAAAAAAGACCTTTAGGGAGGCCGAGACGTAGATGGGAGGATAATATTAAAATGGATTTGAGGGAGGTGGGATATGATGATAGAGATTGGATTAATCTTGCACAGGATAGGGACCGATGGCGGGCTTATGTGAGGGCGGCAATGAACCTTCGGGTTCCTTAAAAGCCATTTGTAAGTAAGTAATAATAATAATAATAATAATAATAATAATAATAATAATAATAATAATAATAATAATAATATACTCACTTTTGGCTGAATTGTAACATTACTGAAGATGATGATTATAATGATACAAATCACCATTATCTATAGCCCTACAATTCCATGTCACATACAATCTAGTTTTAAATATTTTAATATGTATTCAACATGTATCTTAGCCATAATGTTTCCACACAAAGTAGGGTAAAGGTTGGTAATATTGTGATATGAGTAATATTGTGATAGTTCTTTTTGATAATTTATTACAATTTTCTTGAGCGAGGGGAAGATCGGTTTTTTGCGTCAATGAATAAAGGAAATGTTCGTGGACAAGTTTCTGCATAAGAACTATCACAATGTTATTCGTATTATAATATTACCAAACTTACCCTATTCATATTCTTGTATTGTTACGTGCAGTTTATGCCGAAAACGTTTAACATTGTGTAATATTTTGCTAATTATAGCATTGTGATTTTGATAAGCCATTTGACGGACATACCTATTCATTTATCTCTTTCATCTGTTTTTATTGGAGTCCATGTTTTAGCAGCGTAAGTTAACACTGGTCTTACCAATGTTTCACAGAAAGTGGTTTTTATTTTCCTGGACAATAACAGACTTGAAGTGATGTATTAGTTCAAAATATGCTTTGTTAACAGCCATGGTGCGCGTTATAACTTCATCAAACATGTTGTTGTGCTTGTTATAGCACACCGAGTCTCTTGTTTGTAATTCTGTCTTCCTTATTACATCTCTGGAGAAATATTAAATAGGAAACACTGCTAGCGCATCCCCTTGACGTACGTAGGTCTACATCATTATATTACGTTATGGAAGACGATGAAAACTTTGACTGCATCTTGACTACGTTATTCTTTCAACATTAATTACAAGAAAAAAACAATAAACAATATCAGCAGAATTCTTTACACACCAATCCAAAGACAAGCAATCCTCCAAGTATGCTACACTGTGCAGAACAGCGGTGACCAAAACTCGAGCTGCAGTGATTACATGCGACAGACAGCCTATGAAGTAAAGAGACGGAGGAAAGGTACTTAGCATGAAAACTACAACCAGTGGTGGTTCTGTACTAACATCTTGATCAATCTCGCGGATAAAAATCTCAAGCTTTGCTGTATCAGCAATTTCACTGCTGTCATCAAGAGCCAGTGAATAATATACGATTTTTCTTGCTTCTTTTTTTAACAGGAATTTTCTAAGTTCTTCTCTCGATACTTGGTCGAGAAATTCGTACTTTTTCAAAATTAAAAACTTCTTATGGACAAGTTATTTAAGCTGTTTTAATCATGACTCTTTTGAGAAATTCTGTTCTATTAAAAGGTTTTAGAGCACGAGATATCCCAAACCCCATTAGGTAGCTGACTTCCTTACATTTATTTATCTCATCTTTCTCTTCTTGACCAGGATTTAAGAAATGTTAATTCCTAGCATTTAACAGTTAGTTAGCAGTCTTTCTACAATATTATTATTAAATGAATAACTAATAAATAGTTACCCTCATCTAAAGATTAAGAAGATTAAAATTGAGATAAAACCACAGTATATTGTATACAGTCACGAAGCTTGAGTTTTGAGGGTACTAGAAACAATAGACTGTGACGGTACTATTTTGCATTGCCTGTAATAAGGCGATATTAGCAATCCTACTGGTGAGCAACTATCTAATGTTTACATATTTACTACGTATTGAGCTTCGCGACTGTATATACTAGACTGTGATAAAACCTAATAATTTTATCCTTCTACGGAGGAGATCTAAAAAGTCAATATTCATGCACGTACAGAAGAATTATAGAAACACATACTTAATGTGTCAGTAATAATAATAATAATAATAATAATAATAATAATAATAATAATAATAATAATGATAATAATAATAATAATAACAATAACAATAATAATAATACTAATAATAATAACACATTATTTAGCGTGGCAATTAATGTTTCTATATACTCCTAATTGAACCGTTGAGCAAAGTAAACATATCACATTTTGTCCGACAGAACAACAAAAAAGTTCTCCTCATTCTTTACGAAACCACCTCTTACTGCTTGTAGAGACAGAGTTTGTAGAGAGACATGATACCGCCACTGCTTGCCTTCAGTATGTAAATGAAATACACAGCAATGTACAGGAAACTCCTCGTACCCGTTTGAATGTCTGTGATTACATGATGTAATCACTACACCCTTGGTCACCGCTGGTCTAAAGGTACAAAGAATCAAACCATGCTCTTTCACTTCTCAAAAAAAAAAAAAAAAAAAAAAAAAAAAAAAAAACTGCGTAAGTCTCCTCCAAATTTCTTGCATTTACGCTTTCAGTTCCTCACTACTTTATGAAATGAGCATCAATCTCTTCTTTCTATTCCCTGTCACGGAACTGCCCTATACTCATCCTCCTATATTTCAGAATTGCCTCGTCTCTGCAATTCGTTACCCAATGACGCCAGGGATTGCCGGATTCTTCTAATTTAATTTTAAACTTTGACGAAGTATCTTTATCTCGCGAAATACGTTACTGACGAGTTGCAAGATATGCTGATGTTTTTTCTTCAGTATTTAGTAACAATAATATTTTCTCGTGTCAAATGAATTCCTTTTATCTTTGTGCCAGGATACTAAACGACATTTCATACAAGTTGAGAGGATGCGAAGGCATTTCTTTCCCCTTCTGCTTGCCCTAAGTCCGTCAGTAACAGACCGGTAGCTGTTACCTCTTATACCTGCAACCCCCAAGTTGTACACACAAGAAAATAAAATATCAAATAAAGTACATAAATGGATATAAAATACAGCGACACAGACAATTACATGTTTCATTATGTTTTAGTATCGTTTTTACAATATTTTCAACGAATAATTAATTAAATTAAGGGATGCTACTTTGTATTATGAAGTCAGGGGGAGCGACACAGTGCAGATTGTCCCATTGTGTGCGTTGTAGAGTAGCAACTAGCGGTGAAGAAAACATTTATCTTTTGCTGTCAGTAGCTTTTTAATATCCCAGTTGATATAAACAACAATAAAATGAAATACAAAGGCTTAGTATAGATTTTCGAAATATAGATTACCGGTAAACGTTTTCAATAATAAGAATTTTCACTATGTTCAAAGTCAATTCATCGAACGTTAGTAAGATAGACAGTAGCATCTTCCCCTTCACTGATGGTAAAGAGTGTGAGTAGAGGGGAAAACCTATCAACCAAACTGAAATGGGGATTAGAACAGTCTGCCTTTCCTTGATTAATTATATTTGAGATGAGTGTGACTTATTTTTGTATTAGTTTTATCTTCATTGTATCATTCCTTAATATGTTAGACTAATTTGTATTATTTTGAATTTCTACTTAAATAAATAAATAAATAAATAAATAAATAAATAAATAAATAAAGTGTGCTTAATAACGACGGCTTTCGTAGCTATCCACCTACAAAAATCTAAATTGATCACAGTTGTATTAACCATCATTGTTAATAAAAGTGTTCAGAGGGCATCATTGTTAATAAAAGTGTTCAGAGGGGCAATGTTATAGGCCGCTGCTGCACGTAAAATAACAAAATACGACAGAAAATTGCAGGATGTAACATGAGGTTGAGTCTTGCCTCAGAACTAACCGCAACAAATAGAAACAGCCAGTCTCTCTCTCTCTCTCTCTCTCTGAATCGCACATAAACTTCACACTTCTAAGCGATCTGCAACCTAAAACTTTTCCTTTCTTCAGGGCAAGTTTCCCGTCTCGAAAAATCTGATCTAGCAATCTTTTTATACACGTTTTTCTCCTCTTTTCCTTTGGTAGAAATGAAATACGGTAGTGGGTAAAGCCAAGTGAAGTCACTGCAGTGCAGCAAGGAGCTCTTGGCCTTGTTTCGCACAACTTCTACGGAACTACACAGTTCGTACTTTCTGGGACTGTATCAGCGGAGCAGCGATGCGCTCAGCGAAAAGTTTCAGCTGAATGGTGCACACGTCATCTCCATGCAACATATTCTTCCTACAACATATGCGCAGATTAACTCGTATAAAGTGTATGAAAATAATGGAGACAATGACATCACATTTTGTTTAAGAATTTTATTATAAACTTTCTGACTGGGGTTGGCTGTAGTAACGCTTAAATGCTCTGTTTCCCTTGTCTTTACAATCCAACACGAAAGTACTGTCTCTTCCAATGCTGATCTATAGCTAGGGTTGTCAGATATTTTTCTTTTAATTAGGAAAATTGCCAATTTCTTTAACAAAAATGCGGGAAACTGGCATTTTAGACATTTTTAATTTATCGCACTGCTTATTAAACTGTGTATGCATTTGCCATATTATAACTTCATTTCTGAGTGATTTGCAAATAATTTAAGAAAATAACGACAAATTGGAATATAATTAATTGGTAACATAATTAATAAATGAATTATTGCAAAACATGTAACATCTTTAGTGAAAAAGTGTCATCCTTATTACATATTTTTTAAATTTATTTCCTTATTCAATTCAGAACAATTTAAGTTTATGTGGTGAAGAGAAGACAGGGATCACTGCAGCTGGATAACGACCTGATGTAAACTAAACGGCACACTTACAAAAAAATTTAACATAGCCTAATTAAGTCCTAAAAATAAATTTAAAGGAAGGAAACAGTAGAATTCAACAGTTCTCGTATTGAAGCACTCATACACATTTTGAAGTTACAGCTTTCTCAAACTCCTTAACAAACAACAACAAAGCTGTTAAATGAAGCAACTGGAATACCGACGGTTTTCTGCTGAACTTCGAGTACAAGAAGCATTACCTGGACTTAAAAATACTGTGCATGAAGATATGGCGGTTATTCTCAAGTAGCCACTCAGGCCAGAATGCCTTTCTCGCCACGAGGAACATAAAATCTCGACTTGGTTGTTCGCTCGCAAATAAATCTCCTCTCCACTTGTTTCGCTTCCTACAACTTCGCCTGCCATGCCTTCGCTTGTAAAGGAGAACGTCTGCACTAGGCATTAAAGTGTTCCTTCCAGGAACGCGTGTTTTGCACTTATCTCCCGTATGCAGCATACACATGTAATTTCTTTTAAATTCAGACATGAAATGTCTAAAGGTAAACAGAAAATATGATGGCTACAGAAATCCTCATGTCAAAGACCGACGAATGTCGAAAGAATGTATTTTAAGAATAATTTATTTATTTATTTATTTATTTATTTATTTATTCCTATAACAGGGCAAAGCCCCAATTACAATAGACAGTACAGATATTCTTTTACAAAAAAAAAAAAAAAAACATAGATAACATGAAAAAAAGAGTTGAAACAGACACAAGTGTAAATACAAATTAAAATGGAAAATGAGAAAAGGAAAGAAAAAAAAAAGAGAATAGACAAATAGATAACTTACTACCTAAGTAAGAGATACAGATATAGATATAAATGAAAAATACAAAATAAAATAAAATAAATGAAAAATAGTTAAATATAGATATCATAGCCAAAAATGTAAAATGTAGCTATAATTGGCAAATTACAGAGTAACAAATAGCAATATTATATAAAATCAACTACCTTCAGTATATTAATAAGAAAATGTTTGTATTCCATGTAAGAAATGCAGAAATCTAGATCCCATGTTTTACATACTGTATTTCATTGAAATTTGAACACATTTTTAACACTGTTGAATTTTTATGTGCTGAAGTGTTTGGTTTTTTATAATATAACAATTGACGATTTCTTAAATGTGATGCTCTAGCGTGATATTATGTAAGAATATGGTTACCATATGTCAGCTTTTGATAATAAAAATAGTCGTCCGCATAGACTGAATCGGGGGGAGATGACTATCGGGGGAAAATGCTTATTTCTTTGTAATTTCACATTCTTCTGAGAGAGAATGCCACGCGCATGTCTTCATGATTACTGAGACAGTTGAATGTCTGTAGAGTGGCAGCTAACTCATTTTGCCACGTGTTCTTGTTGTGAAAAGAAGAAAAGCAAGAAAACAGCTCATCTTTCTGCTATAAAGTAATTGCAAAGGTATCTTAAACCATCTTAGATTGCGTCACAGCACTAGGCATCTTACCCCGATACTTGGGGAAGATGCTCACTTTCTTTCGGGGTAAGTTGGCAACTTGTTGCAAGAGTTTTATTTTTTGTTTTATTGCAGGGAATGCGTAAACATTACGTAATTTCCTCTGATAGAGGTCAGTGGATTGAGGACAGTCTTCAACTTGCGATGGAATATGTTAGAACAGGAGGTATGAACTATTTTAGAGCTTCGCAAGCTTACGTGATTCCTTACCTTTAAGCGCCGTCTAATAAAGAATGATGACAAAAAAATGTACTGGATTGAATTCATTGTGTGCAAGAAGTGATTTCACGAGACTTGCACACGGCAATAAAATCTGTGTAATGACTGTGTTGCTAAGTAGTGATAAACGAGTGAGAAAGTGTCCATGAGCTTTAGATTAAGTCATTTTTGTTATATACATGTACCAAACCAAGTTCAGGTAAAATACATATAGCAGTAAATGTGTTAATTGCATTTCCCATCTTACCCAACTATCGGCGAAAATTGCCTACAGTGCAGGCAAAAAGAAAACCTGTATCTATAAACAAGGTAATTAATATTTTCTGTTCTGTACCAAAAATATAGTTTCAAAATACCTTCCAGACTTTGATATTTCAATATGAAATTCAAAACTAAATGAAGAGATCTTAAATTTTCAATCAAAGGAAAAGTGAGGTATCTTTTCCCGATCCAATTTACATTTTTGGAAATCCTCTAATTTGTCCGCGTTTTTCATATTGAAGTCTTATTTATTATCTTTTTTTTCGTTTGGTCTCATGTTGCTGTGAGATGTGAGAAGCATATTACAGTGTATGTAGTTTTTAAATGTGCAAATGCTGTTTACCCAGATACATCCTTCATTTTGTTAATTGTAAATAGCAATGAACTTATCAAGGAAGTTATTAAATTCCATGGATTAGACTTACCATCGATTCTGTGAAAGTCTTGTTTCAGTGAAATTTAATTTCCGACATTTTACATGCGAACGTATGTTTGATTATTTGTATAGTAAGTAACAGGTAATTGTTAAAGAAAATTAGATCTAATGATAAATATTCGGAAGCTACAGAAGTGATGTAAATGACGTAGTTGGTACAAGGAGTTCGTTGGTGACAGGAATGTGTCAGGGTTTTCAGATTTCAGAATATGATAACCCTATGTAAGAATGACAATTAAATAAATATTTTCCTGTAAACTGAACGCAACAAGCAAAATAAATGAGAATTAATGATTGTCGAGACACGTAAAACTACAAGGCCGCTTGGAAAACTGTATAAGTTGGTAAAACTCCGACTCCGATATGAAATACTTCAAGAAAATTCAACACTTCTACTGTCATGTGAATCACCAATGCGACGGTCATGTTCAAAGGTATTGATAAGCTACACGATGTGAGAATACTTCATCCACAACTGAGCTTTGCTGTATCCTGCGACAACTACTAAGACTTAAACACATAACAAGTAATTTATAAAAAGTGGCCTATTGGTTGACATGATAGTGATGAAATGTTTTATGGTGTCATTTACCATACACTAGGTGGGTGAGTTCTCTCCCGACCGAAACGCAGAATGCTTGTGTAAAGGAGAAGGATCAGGCGGTTTCCATATTACCCCTTAACGTTACCCCTCCTTTAACAGATCCGTGAAATACCGTACTCACATCACGAAGAAATCCTTGTTCCTCACAAAAACCAGCTTTTTTCGAACTTAGGCTACTTTTTCTAACAAGTAGAGCACAACATTCAACAAAATGTTAACAGAATTAATTAATTTTCACATTAATTGGAAATTTAAAATCAGAAAGATAATGGATATTATTAATACTTTCACCATCATCAATACAATTGATAATAAATTAAGTTCAAATTTTAAGAATTAAGAGCGAAGGACAGACATTAAGGATTAAACGTGAAAAAAATAATCTTATTATGGATCTAATTATTTTCACTGTAAATAAAAAAGAACGCTTTACTTTACAAAAAAAAAGTGTAAAAGGTTAGAGAGGAGCAAAATTCATAAGAATTGCCATTGGAAATGATGCATAAAAATAACAAATCCCTCTGAGACTTCGTACTTCCCTGAACGAGCTCGGCTTTCTTGTATTAATGGTCTGAAAATTTGATGCCAATATCCGCTGCTATATAAATTACCACACCCCTCCTAACTACCATCAGCTCATTGTATTAAATCCCCAACGTATTCTTCTCCCTTGAACACGTGTTGTAGATGCGGGCAAGCTTTGAGATCAAATGCACTCGCATCATAACAGGGCTGCAGGCAATCCCGGGCCCATTAAGCAATTTTAAACCTTCTTTGCTTTGTTAAACCAATTCATGTATCTCAGCACATACCAGCAAATCCAACTACGAAGTTACATACATACATAAAGAAGATGCCAAAAAAACTTGGCGAGTACAGAGCGGCACAATATGATGAAAATGTTGCCGAAATATGAAATAAACATTTCAATGCTAAATATCTTCGTTCCGAAACCATTTGGAGCATATTTAAATAGTTATTCATTTTAAGGATTAATAGTTTTATCTGTATTTAATGTGCTAACAAATGAAATATAATAAATCTGCATAATTAAATAGCTTTCCAACATCATTCAACTCTTAACTGAATGCAAGAACTAGACAACTCAATTTCTTATACCCAAAAGAACAAAGAGAAGAATTCTTACATTGACTGTACTCAACACTGATTAGTGATTACAATACAAAACAAGTGAGTTTTCTGGTAAAAGATTACACCATGTGTCTTTGTACGATGTAAAGATCGCTACACATTGCATGGTTTAATAGGAGTATACTTGTATCGTGTCACAATTGGTAATTTTATATTTGCTGGTATTCCACTGCTCTTACCTTCAAGCACTTTACCAACTTCATAGAATAGAATGCGTGGCTTAGGTTTTTCAAGCGTTTCCTAGAAAGCATCTCTATTGTCTCCTTATAATATCTGAAAGCCGGGTTACGTGGTTGCAGAAATATTAACAGAGAAAGACAAAATCGTACAAAATATGAAAAAAGTTTGAACATTTTTATGATATTTATAGGGTGATTCACGAGGAGTTACTGTCACTTACGCAGCATATTCCGGAAGACATTTTGAGCAAAAAATCATATAAACATGGGTCCTATTCTCAATATTTTCAGTTACATTAATTTGAAGGTGTTAAAAATTATCTTCTTTCTTTAGCTTATAAGGGTAAAAGAATATTATAATTAGAGAATTATTATAATTAGAAGTGGAGGCCGGGTAGCTCAGTTGGTAGAGCACCTGGCTACGGACTGGAAGGTCCGGGGTTCGAGCCCAGGTAGTGACAGGATTTTTTCTCGTTGCCAAACTTTCAGAACGGCCCCGAGGTTCACTCAGCCTCCTATAAAATTGAGTACCGGGGGTAAAAGGCGGTCAGAGCGTGGTGCCGACCACACCACCTCATTCTAGTGCCAAGGTCATGGAAAGCATGGGGCTCTACCTCCATGCCCCCCCCCCAAGTGCCTTCATGTCATGTTACGGGGATACCTTTTACTATTCAGAAGTATCATTTCTTTAACTGGCTAGTATTCTGAAGCTAAAAATGTGTTAATTCCATAGTTGCTCCGTACAGATTTTTTTTTTCAATTTTTAAGTACAAAATTACATTTTTCTTACGCATTTATCAAAACAAATTGTTACAAATCACGCCATTCTTGTAAACTCTTTAAGACTGCACAATAGGATGCAATATTGAACTGTAAAGAATCAAGTTCCTAGAAGTCGTGTGATCTGTTACAATTGTTGTGATAAGTGTGTAAGAATAATGTAATATTTAGTTACAATCATAAAAAAATCTGTACAAAGCAACTAAGGAATTAACAACGCATTTTTAGCTTCATATTACTAATTTCATAATGATAGTAATGGTTGGCCGATAAGCAGGAATAATTATGAATGTATATATACATGATATACTTTGATAAGCAAATAGACGACTCTCATATAATATACATACATTCATAATACTAGCCAATTAAAGATAGTATACTTTTGACTAGTTCATTCTCTGTTTCTAACATTCTTTTATCCTTAATTCTAAAGAAACTTCAAAATAGTGTAACTCTGAAAATATTGTGAATATGACACATGTTTATATGACAGTTTTTGTTCAGAACATCCTTAGAAATAAGCTCTTTAAGTGTGGCAACTCCTCGTGAATCACCCTGTATAAATTTAATCAGAACTTTATGAAATATGTCTTTATGCGTTAATTGTGAAAATTCTTGTTCTCAGACCGCTAGTAGGCATGGTTTAGAATATGAAATTTCATATTTTGCCTGTCATTACTGATGAGGAAACTCTTAGCGAACGGAATACTCTTATTTTCGTTTCAAGATTTAACGGCGATTACTGATTACGACACGTTGGGCATTGTGACAGGTTAGTTTGTGGCTCGTTATCCCGAAAACGCTAATGTCTAGGGATCTTCGAGTATACAGCTTCAGAGACCTTGCAATCTTTTCGGTTACTGTACCCATTCTCATATTTCTTGCTTTTTTGTTTTGTTTTCCGAAGACAGATGCGGTCTCACGAGACATGATCCTGTAGAGACATATGAGTCTCAGTAGAGTCGCTGGCCCGTAGAGACATCTGTCCACAAAGCAGGGACCTCAGAAAAAATTGCTTGTCCTTGATATAGTTTGAACGTTTCAACTTAGGATCTATTGGTCATGATTAGGGTTACCAGATACTCATTAGTGAAAAACAGAACAAACTAGTTCAAAAAGCAGGACAAAGTCCGGACACAAAAACATTTGTAGATGTTCTTATTCTTTAGGACTTTTTCAGAATCAAAATTCGAATTTAATTGATTATTGCTTGTTAAGTTGCGTAGGCATATATTAAATAATCATCTATACAATAAAATAAAACAATTAAAATAGTTAAAACAAGAAAATAGAATAACAGTACAGTAAATTTTAATTCCAGCATCGTATACAGAAACATAGGCCTAACCTATTTTTTTAACCAAATTTTACATGTAGCCATAATTACAAAAACTACTTCATTCACAACACAGATTGTTCCCGAGGTGGTGTTACAAACTTTCAGGGATGATGGCGAAGGGCACACGTATCAATTTGAGATAAGGAACTCAGGTCCGGAAATGACTGAGTCGAAAGTTACAGGCAAAAGTAGTTGTGTGGAAATGAAATAATTTTTATTCCTCTGTACACCTTATTTATGTATATTTATCTGTACATCTTACACATATTCTATTCATCTGACGTTGTTTACGTTGTCTACTTACAGTATTCCATTCAGTGCGCTGTCTGAGGGGTGGGGACAGGAAACTACACTAGCGTAATGTGTAACGGACATGGTCGGTCCTGATATGCATGTCTGTAGACAGCAGTGTATGTGTACAAGTTGCAGTGTCCAGTCAATCAGTTCTAGTGAAATGGAGGAGTACACGGAAGCGGAATAAGCAGACCTGATTTTCGAATACGGATGAGCCAATGGGAACAGTAGATAAGCTCACAGATTGTATCTACAAGTACCCACGTAGGAGACATCCGGCCCATACCATCTTTCCACGGCTGTTCCAAAGGTTAAGGGAAGGAGGGCATGTGGTACCAAATTACAATTCCATTTCCACACAACTATTTTTGCTTATAACTTTGAACTCAGTCATTTCCGGACCATGGTTCCTTATCTCATATTGATAAATGTGCCCTTTGCCATCATCCCTGAAAGTTTGTAACACCACCTCGGAAACACCCTGTATATTTGCTGACAGATCACTGAAACAATGACCTTAACTACACTCGGAAAAATAATTTCGTATGTTTACAGTTTTGCTGGTGCTGATTTTCAGATGAAAAAAATATTACATTGGCTCAACCTCGTGTTACTGATGGTATCGCGGATCATGCTACTGTTTATGCACGCCGATCGACCGGTTTTACGGTCAAAGCTGATCTGTCACGGTTTATTCGTGGCTTGTATTCGAAAGAGAATACTGACCATTGACGCAAATACTTGTAGCACTATTGTAACGTTGTAACTAAATTTTATTGACCAGTGATGCTAATACTTGGAACATTATTCTACCGCTGCAATGAGTTCAGACTCTGAATAAAATAGAATATGGACGAAAAACTATAGTTTTATTCGCAGTTGAGAATTAAGTTTTGAAATGTAATTGTAAATATGAGATGATTGGGACTTTTTCGTAAAACTACGGACATTTAACAAATCTTTAAAAATAAATACGGACGCCAGGACAAACATTCAAAATACGAACATGTCCTGCTAAATACGGACGTTTGGTAACCGTAGTCATGACGAATGGCGACTTTTCTCCCTAGTCTATATTACTTCGTAATCTATGACAGAAAACGATTACAAAACAGAATCAAGTTAGGTATCGTCTGAACTAGAACAGTGGGACTGTCGCATGGTGGTGCAATGGTCGTAACGCCGGTCGTATTTGTGAGGAGCGCCGTAAATGGGAACAAGTCGTATAAGGGATGTAGTCTAATTGCAGTCCAGAGGACATCTGCATTACAGAGTCAGAGTACGAAGTGACATTTTATCACCCATCCACTAATTTTGAGTTTCATGCATCGGTGAAAATGTAGCAGCACAATGGTTCACGTGTACCATATTCAGTGCGCATCTCAAGGACTGTTATTCAAACCTGCATCACTCCTGCTAGATTATAGCATATAGCCAAGACATAAAACGACTGCAATATTTACAGCACTTTAAGTAGATATATTTCCATTCTTTCTTGAGATGTATTTCTTCACTTTGCAGACCTTCTTGAAAATGAATACCAGATATAGGCATATTAAGAAGCGGGGAACTTCTTTGTTCTGGAGATTTTACACAACAACGAGAATCGTCAATAGCTTTACATAGCGATTTTCAGACGTAATTGTGACATTCGTGACTCTCACAAAGTTACATCAACGTGTTAACCAACATCTCACATCTGAGACGTTTTACAATACAAAATGTATTAGCAATCCTCTTCTTTCTGTTTTATAGTTCTCAGTACAGAGAAACGGACTCCAAAGGGTTAAGGACCCCTATTTTATACTACGATCGAATATATAGCGTTAAGGGGTTAGGTACAGCTTACTGCAGTAGAATTTTTGGAAATATTCAACATTTTTGTCCTCCATTACTGTATTTTGTACAATAATGAAAATTGGTATGTGTAAAACACTGTCCTTCTGCTATATGAAAAAAAAAATATATATTTACTTTTTTTTCTTCAAAATTCAATTCACTGCGCAGTGATGAAGCGTTTCCCTCATAGGCCTAACTTATAAACTTGTTAACTTTTTCATGTCCTCTCTCTTTTATTTTATTGCTGAAACTCATGTCTACAATATCATGCTCTTTCAACTACATTCCTTAATAAATAATATATATATATATATTTTTTATTTTGTGTTAGAAGAAAATACTGTTATTTGACCATTTCTTAAAATGGATTTATTTTTCATCAGACAATCTATCAAAGGTAGAGAAGCGATCTTGCATCATATTGTAGATATGACATGCATAAATACACATCAAAAACTTTCATCACAGAATGTTTGATAGTTTTTGAGAAAAAATGTAAATAATTTTTTAAGTCGTAAAAATATGTTTTTCATATAGCAGAAGGACACTGTTTTACACACACCAATTTTCATTATTGTACAAGATACAGTAATGGAGGAAAAAAATTTTACTGCTGTAAGCTGTACCTAACTACTTAAAAAGTTTTAATGCAACTCTGTGGAAAAGAATATTGCAGATCATGAAATAAATATCCATTTATTTAAATCTTTACGTGATATGGCAAAAAAAATTATATCATTTCACTCAAACTTTCTCTGTCAACAAAGCCGACTGAAAAATGTATTGTACATTTAACATTCGTCCCATTTACTACGAAATGTCATTGCAGGAGGATTTGTTTCTCTGAAGTTTGGTGGAAATACCAATAACAAGTTTAATAATAATAATAATAATAATAATAATAATAATAATAATAATAGGCGGTGACACAAGAAAATCCATGGTAAGGATTTTATCGACCATAAAATCTATCGCCCACTGTCGGTTTTGAAACTTCACATCTGGGATCCAACGGTTGCCACGGTATCCACGAAACCACACAGGACGGATTTTAGCAATTAATTCAATGAAAGTCTTTAGTGGAAGTGAAAATAAGTACCTTGGCCGTAACCGACCATTATCGAAAAATCGAAAAATCGAAAGAGAATTGGGAGGACAAATTTAAAAGGTACGCAAAACGCGTCCTTGCAAGGGGTTGGGGACTGTACAAAACTAAATATGTGAGCTCCAAGCCTGTTGGCCACTAGTCTCACTCCGGGTTACGCTGCTCCACTGAAGGAACTCCAGAAAATTTTGAAGGGGAAGCCGAAATTGGACGTAACCTCTTAGGTACCACATACGCGAGGGGGACTGAGATTTGATCAAGTGATCACGGAACGGGAAGAGGAAGAGCTGGCTGGTGTTTGCCGTTAGGATGGCAAGACGCTGTCATCTGTTGTTCGATGACAAAGCATGTGAAGGCCGTCGGAAGAAGCGCCGTGAAATCTAAATCTGCAATTTGAGAGGTCCCTGTCCTTTCAAATTGCGACTAATTGAGTGACCTCGTATATTTAATAGACAATTATAGGTTCTGATCTAGGGCATACGTCGTTTATAATAAAGGGGAATATATGGTGAAGGGCATATAGGTCCGTGGCCCATTTCTTATAGGGCTCATCCCGACATTTGTCTTACGCCTGAGGAAAACCACGGAATACCTTAGGCAGGATGAGTTGTCTCATATAAGAGACTAGCCAATTTGGCTATTATGTAGGAGGTGATTGTTGTCATGAGCCTTGTTGATTCGTCTCAATTTCGAGACCAGCCATTTGGCTATATTATGGCTCAATTACGAAGAGGGGGGAGAGATGTAATTGTTAATTAATTTAGAGTTAATTAGGGAGATTCATGGGGATATGAGTGCAAATCCGTGGCCCATTTCTTTTAGGGCTCATCCCGACATTTGTCTTAGCGAACCGACCATTATAGCCCCAATATGCCTATATACAGACACTAAAGATTCGTACATATTAATATAATATAAACAAGCACAATGCCAGTAAATTCATAATAGCCTCAAAACAACAATCCGCATAACCACAGCAATCTATCCCAGTGATCTCAATTGACATTTGACAGATATATGACGTCATATAGTAGACGGGATAAGATCAGATCTCTTGGGTGCTTCACTGAGCCACTAATGATAACATCTTCGGATCTGTCAGTTACTCAATTGTGATGAGACCGAATCTTCATCGTTAGCTAAGTCAACAAGTAAATTCCGGAACGAAGTTACAGGGGATTGATATAATCCCTTGTCAATTGATGAAACGTTTACGTTTTCGCTTGGGTGTTAAGGCTCATTCACAATGAAAATTAAACATAACGTAAACATTAACATAAGCACATAAACATATGCCACAAACTTAAGTAGCCAAGGCCCATTCACAATGAAAATTAAACATAACGTATACATAACACGTGTGTGGAAACAAACATACCGAATCAACAAAACTACAGAATCTATTACATAAAAATGGAGAATTGCACAATGACTGACGATGTAGCTATTCAATTTATGTTTCTAATAACTACAATGGCATCAGTATATGGCTTTCAATACTTGAAATCAAAGAAACGGAGATGTAAAATAATCAACTTTTCGTCATATGATTCCATGTTGCGCGCCTAGCTATCATCACGGCCAATAGATCAAAATATTGCCTGTAGGCAAAGCCCATGAGATGTTAAACAAAACGTGAAAACACGCTTTCCGCTTGTGTACTGTTTCCAAATCGCATAAACATAAGCATGAAAGTTTGGAGTTTGCAAACTTTCATGTTAACGTCTTATGATTAAGATTAAGTTCATGCTTATGTAATTCATTGTGAATGATTTCATTAAATAACATGGACACAAGGTTTTATGCTTACGTTATGTTTATGTTTAATTTTCATTGTGAATGGGCCTTTATTGTGATTTTTAGATTCTTAATGAAATGATTGAAAGTGAAAATTTAATACAATTTGTGTTATGTATTGATTACCTTTTATTTTTTTATTGAATATATACCAACACACCTATACGTACAATTATTTAGAATAGAATTACTGTGTTTCATCTGAATGATCGTTGCTTAGCAAGTGAAACCAGAAAATTGTGGCTAACTCATTGCCGTTGTAATCAAGTGACGTCAGATGTTGAAATTTTAGTAACATTTTTTTCATTTGACACTCGAACATAAACGTCATGAAAGTAACACATACTTTCTCATACGTTTTAACCGATATCTTTCGAAACCATAGTGTGAATGATTTTAATGTTCGGCTACAGCTGTTTTAGCAGTTATTCAAAAGAAATCATTCAATATGCACCAAAATAAACAGTGGGTTCGTCGCTGCCTGGGAATTTTTGGGATTCTGACAAAATTCGCAACGAAAATTAGACAATTCGATATAATGTTAACATGTGAGAAACATTTGGGGAATAAATAGAAGACCTTAAAACACGTAAAAAAAGTTCATGTAAACATAAGTCAACTTCGCTTTGTTTCTTTTTTTAATTACAAGTTCATGCATGTTTCCCTATTACAACGTAGTTTTTACATCCTTGTTTACAAAGTCCAATTCTACAGATAGTGCTCAAAATAGTCACCGTGAGTTTCAATACTGGCTTCTGAGCTCCGCATCACGGATTGCATTCTTCTGTCCAATATTCCAAGTGTCTGTTGTATCATCTGACATCCATCTTCAACACTCTGGCGACGAATTTCAATGGTCTCAATAGGTCCTGAACATACAACTGCTTTTAAATGTCACTGTAATTAAAAATCCAATGGGCTCAGGTCAGGTGAACGAGCAGGCCAGAAAGTTGATCCCCCACGGCCTATCCATTTACTGTATAGACAATCGCTAACTTACAACCGTCCTAGCAACAGGAGTAAAATATGAGGCATCTCAAAGCTTCCACTATCCCTTGTTTTCATTTTAGAAGTGGCAATAATGAGTACATTCTCTTTTTTCCTTAACAAGGCCTACTACTTTAAAAAACATGACTCACTAGTATAAAAATTAAACCGTATTTTAAGAGTACCTGCAATAATTATTAAAAAAAAAAGCAAAATTATATATTATTTTAATAATAATATTTTTGCTTGTCTTTCCGTCCTCCATTCATTCCCAAAACTCTTCCTACATATTAGTTAACACCATGTATAATAATAATAATAATAATAATAATAATAATAATAATAATAATGACTGATAAATATAGGAATTTGAGGATACCGTCCAGCTCATTTCATTTGCCTCATTTTATGCAAAGAAATAACGTTAAGAAACCATCGACATAGCTCAGTCGGCTAATGCGCTTGTCTACCGATTCGGAGTTGCGTTCGGGCTCGATCCCAGGTTGGGCTGATTACCTGATTGGGTTTTTTCCGAGGTTTCCCCAACTGTAAGGCGAATGTTAGGTAATCTATAGCGAATCCTCGGCCTCATCTCGCGATCATCAATCCCATACTCTCTAAATAACCTAGAAGTTGATACAGCGTCGTTAAATTACGAAGTAAAAAGAACGTTAAAATGACATTTTGCACCTGATTTAAAGTTCACTGCAATTTTAAATAAAGATCTATTGACTCTTCTTTTTGTAAAAAAAATCATTACATTTCATATGCATAATTCCCAACTAAACTGACTAGTTGATATTGAATATTAACAAAATCCGCCTAATAGTTTAGGAGAAATTGCTGTATGTAGACGGACAGGGGCAGACAGACAACATGGCTAAAACCACTTTTTTCGGTATCTGGGATGCTGAAGACATGTATTTCCGCAGCATCACAAAACATTCTGTAATACGGAAACAGGTAATAAAAGAGTACATTTAGGAATGAAGCGAAGAGAAAGAGATAAATACGTAAATAAATAGAGGATAGAATAGTAGGGAAACAGTAAGTGATGTAAGTGTTGTAAAATAGAGAAAATGGAAATAAAGACAAATAATTTAGGAGAAAATAGCTGGAAAAGAATGATTAAGAGTAGACAGACAGACAGACAGATAGATAGATAGATAGATAGATAGATAGATAGATAGATAGATAGATAGATAGATAGATAGATAGATAGATAGATAGATAGATAGATAGATAGATAGATAGATAGATAGATAGATAGATAGATAGATAGATAGATAGATAGATAGATAGATAGATAGATAGATAGATAGATAGATAGATAGATAGATAGATAGATAGATAGATAGATAGATAGATAGATAGATAGATAGATAGATAGATAGATAGATAGATAGATAGATAGATAGATAGATAGATAGATAGATAGATAGATAGATAGATAGATAGATAGATAGATAGATAGATAGATAGATAGATAGATAGATAGATAGATAGATAGATAGATAGATAGATAGATAGATAGATAGATAGATAGATAGATAGATAGATAGATAGATAGATAATGTAGATTATTAAGGAAAGAAATGTGCAATATTTAATAGGAAAGCAGGAAACGGAAGGGAGACAGTCTAGATATAAGAGAGAATACAAGAGGATAGATAGGGAAGGATAGATAGCAATTCAGTTAAAACAGAAGAATAGGAAGTAATCAGGAAATACTTGGCAAATGAATTTAATACATAAAAGGGTGGTATGTGTTAAAGCAGCGATGTCAGACAGGGACTAAACGGAGCGGAGAGCTCCACTAGACTGGTTTCGTGCTCCGGTGTTTCCACAGACATAAGCAAGTTCAAGTTCCGATCTAGCTCCACAACCGGTATTGGAGCTTACAACTCTGACACTACTGTATTAAAGGGATGGTGGAACGTAAAGCAGAAATGTAAAGGTCCATCATAACTATGAAATTGTAAAGTTGGCTGACAAATATCAAATATCAAAACATTTTTATGTAATGAGAAAGTTTAATGAAATTAAAGTAATTATCTCTATTTGGAGACTCGATGAGTGTAAGTGTAATTTGTGGGACCAAAGACGATGTTAAAGCAGGTTTTCATTACGTCCTTCCTTATCAAACATCCACGGACGTACCTAACTAGGGAGCCATCCCAGTACTTCCTACAGAGAATTTTGTTAAGAAGCAATCAAATCAGAAATTCTTGTGTGACTGCCACGGCGGAAAACCTATTTGTAGCTAATAAATTTTCATTCTCACCAGTACAAGAAAAACAAAAGAGAAGCGATACTGAAAATTTTCGATTTCAAAATTTTCACGATTACTCGAAAATTGATAGAAGGGCTGTATTATTAAGAACGCATGAAACGCATTATGAGAAAGTATGTGTACACCTTCATTACACTCATTTATTTTCATTTTAAATGTTGAAACAAGTGGCTTATCAATAATATAACTGGGAGGCAAACAATTTTCATAAGCTCAGCAAAGAAAATACTGCTTTAGAAAAGCCCATTATTAAAAGAATAACTGTCTGCTGGAATGCATAAAGATTAGATTTCACTGCAGAAGAACGGAACAGGTCCAAAGTTTTATTTCTACGCAGCTGGGTTCCACCTCAACATAAAATCCACGTCACCACAAGATATTCCGAACAAGGAGGAGAGAAAATAAACACGAGCACACAACCATAACGGAGAACAGCGATGAAATACACTAACAAGACATTTTTTCACCCTCGCTGTCTGGTCGCCATATTTCCAGTATGGGCACAAATAAGCTGTCGTGATTTGGAACATTTCCCACCTTGCCAACCTCGAGAAAAAGAAAATTAAGCAAAGTTTAATGGCTCTATTTAACAGCCTTCAGAGGGTGACGTCGTTAAGATAAGATGCAGTTTTAACTTTTATGTTCATACAACTTTTAACTTGTCGCATTTTCTGCTTTTAATTTAAATAATGTGGCTGTCAATTCCGTTACGGCCCAGTATGGTCAAATTAAGTATTACAACTTGTATCATACTCTACATACAACAAATACAATAGGAACAGATATCAACTAATACAGAATGAATACATTATTTTTGTTGCTATTGCTTCTAGTACTAGTGCCGTGTTGCTGCTGCGAATACCAGTTCATGCTGGTGTCAATGATAGTAATACTACTTCTTATTGGTGTCAATGATGGTAATACTACTTCTTATTGGTGTCAATGATAGTAATACTACTTCTTATTGGTGTCAATGATAGTAATACTACTACTTCTTATTGGTGTCAATGGTAGTAATACTACTTCTTATTGGTGTCAGTGATAGTAATACTACTTCTTATTGGTGTCAATGATAGTAATACTACTTCTTATTGGTGTCAATGATAGTGATACTACTTCTTATTGGTGTCGATGATAGTAACACTACTTCTTGCTGGTGTCAATGATAGTAATAGTACTTCTTATTGGTGTCAATGATAGTAATACTACTTCTTATTGGTGTCAATGATAGTAATACTACTTCTTGCTGGTGTCAATGATAGTAATACTACTTCTTATTGGTGTCAATGATAATAATACTACTTCTTATTGGTGTCAATGATAATAATACTACTTCTTGCTGATGTCAATGATAGTAATACTACTTCTTATTGGTGTCAATGATAGTAATATTATTTTCTAATGGTGTCAATGCTAGTAATACTACTTATTGGTGTCAGTGACAGTAATACTAATTCTTGCTGGTGTCAATGCTATTAATACTATTTTCTAATGGTGTTAATGCTAGCAATACTACTTCTTACTGGTGCCAATGCTAGTAATACTACTTCTTGCTGGTGTCAATGCTAGTAATATTATTTTCTAATGGTGTTAATGCTAGCAATACTACTTCTTATTGGTAAGAATGCTAGTAATACTACTTATTGGTGTTAATGATAGTAATACTACTTCTGGCTGGTGGCAATGTTAGTAATACTTCTTCTTGCTGATGTGAGTGCTAGTAATACTACTTCTTCCTGATGTCAACGCTAGTAATAAATTACTGCTTCTTGCTTATGTGAATGTTAGTAATATTATTCCCTGCTGGTGTTAATGCTAATAATACTGCTACTTGCTGATGTGAATGCTAGTAATGCTACTTCTCACTGGTGTCAATACTAGTAATACTATTTCTTGCTGGTGTCAATTATAGTAATACTATTTCTTGCTGGTGTCAATGCAAGTGATATTACTTTTGGCTGATGTCAATGCAAGCAATACTACTTATTGCTGATGGCAACACTAGTAATATTACTTCTTCTTGGTATCAATGCTAATAATACTACTTCTTGCTGGTCTCAATGCTAGTAATGCTACTTCTTGCTCGTCTCAATGATAGTAATACTTCATACTGTTTCTGCTATTAATAACGTTACTTCTTACTGTTTTTAATGTCAATAAATCACTTTAAGGCAGTATAAGTACATTATCTCATGAATGGTGTGGCAAATATGAGAATATGACCTATTGATCCTCCCTCACGATTTTTGTAAAACTGAAGATTCGGGACAGATTTAGTTAAAACAGTCCCGTACACGCAATTAAAAAACCATGAATGGCTCATGAAGCAGACTTTAAAACACAGCGAAACGAACTTCAGTTCTCATTCACTAATTTGTCATGACATCATATAATAGCGAGCAACATATGTTGGTGTGAAAAAAAAAACTTTCTTGTGCGATATATGAAATCCATACTGATGACGCAAAGAGATAAAGAAACGGAATTACAACACATGTCCGGAATTTTTTTACTGCTGTGGTATTTGTAAAGTGTTGCCATTAAATTGAGCAAACGTCACTGAACAACTGTGAGCTTCCTCTAGATGTCTAGAATAATAGCGAATGTATTCCTAATAAAGTCTTACAAATTGCTGTAATTGAGAAGATATCCATTCCAAGCATTTTCCCTTGCGGATTCCACGTTAGAAGTCCTTCTTTAGTATTCAGGAAATAAGAAAATTAATATATTAGCTATGACATTTAACATCTTAAGTGAATTGCAAATATAGAAATATATATGAGCGTAACTCTTGCCCCTATTTGTTTGACGTTATATAATCCCCCACATTCACAGGCAGTGCTGTAAATACAAACCTGTGCTCCTTGAATCGGTGTGCGTATAATTTATGGAGGCAATTTCGTGCGTACCTACAACTAACTGTTCCTTTGTTTATCAAAGACACCAGTCGTGTAGGGGTAAGCGTCTGACTTGTATGCAAGGAGATTCCCCTATACGAAGATCACCTGAATTCTGCTGTAATGCCTTAAAATGTAGAGTCGTCTACTGTACATCCCGACAAATAGGGCCAAGAGATATAGGTAGTTGTTTAGTCAACTGTCCGAAGACAGGTCTGAACCTCACAAGTGATACCAACATGGCACCACCTATGAAACAACTAGGCCAGGAGATAATGGGATAGGGTGGCTATTTCCTTTCCCCCTCCATTGCATAAATCACCGATAAGCTATATATTACACTAACCAGATTTCAGATGCATACAAACAATACACTCAGGGACAAAAAAAACCGGACACTTCTATATTTGCTTGTATTTTGTTGCCAATTATTTCAAAATGAAACAAAACCCATTTAAACAAAATAATGTTTCATTTAGCACCTTATACGACAACATTTGAAAAAAAAAAATCTCTGATGAGAAAATTTACAAAAAATTACAAAGGGCGTATAACTATGGCATCGTTTGGTCTAACTGTTTTTTTCATTTTATGGTGCCTTAAACATTAAAAACTCTTTTTAGTGACGGGTATTACCCACTCTGGCTTGAATAACTGCATCCATACGTCTTGGCATGCTCTCAATTTGGTTAGCAATGTCTTCTTGAGGAATAAGTTCCCATTCTTCGCCAAGTGCTCGCCTCAACTCTTGTAACGATTCTGGTCTCGGTCGTCTATTCTTAACACGCCGTCCCAGCATTCCCCACACGTGTTCAATTGGGTTCATGTCTGGACTCCTTGCTGGCCATGGAAGAACATGGATTCCCACTTCTTGGAGATAATCTCCGACTGCATGGGCAATATGCGGCCGTGCATTATCATGCATTAAAACAAAATTATCGCCTACAAATTGGCCAAATGGCACAACATGATCAGCCAAACATTCATTTATATACCTATCAGCTGTTAGTCTTCCATTTTCAACAAAAACCAACTCTGTACGAGCATCCGTACACACTCCTGCCCAAACCATCACTCCACCTCTTCCATACGGCACATTTTCGGAAATGCAACACTGTGAAAATCGTTCTCCCCTCCTTCTCCAAACTCTTCCACATCCATCAGGTGAGCACAGATTGAAACGGGACTCATCGGTGAACAGAACACAGCTCCACTGTCCATTTCTCCAATCCCTGTGATCATTTGCAAAACGCAGTCGTTCAACTCGATGCATCCTGAGAAGTCTGGGACCAGTTGCAGGTCTACTTGATATCAGTCCACTTGCTTTCAACCTCCTTCTAACTGTTTTGGCCGAAATTGGGCGTCCATGCATGTTAACAATTGCTGGGCTACACTAGTAGCTGGCAGGTTGCGCTCCCTAAGAACTCTCAACACCATATACCTGTCTTCATTTGGATTTGTAGCTCTTGGACGACCCGAACCTGGTCTTCTGGTATATTCTAAGGTCTCTCTATACCGTTTTATGGCATTATGGGTTATGCTTCTAGCCATATTCATAACATTTGCAATGTAACGTACACTGCGTCCATCATCGTAAAGGGCTACAGCTCGAGCCACATCTTCAGGTCGCATCTTGTTTTAAGACAAATGTTACAACCCCACTTAAACTCAGAAAATGTAAAAATAAAGAAATAACGAATGATAACGATAATGAAGCACAAAATGTTTGAGACAAAATTGTTATAGCTGAGACTCCGAAAGCAAAATTGGAATATTTGGTTGTAATGGCTTGTTTATAAAACAAAAAACAATCAACAATATATACTCGCCTCCATAACAATAGATGGCTACCATAATATTGTGTGAGAAGATAATGTTTTGCAAAATACCAGCAAATATTAAAGTGTCCGGGTTTTTTTGTCCCTGAGTGTATTGTTCTTCCTCTGACACATATCGTCAAGTGAGATGCACTGCCTGATAATAGATGTAGGCTACATATCAGCCAGAACCTCAATCAGAGAGTATATATGTCTATACCGCCGTATTATACACTATCTTCCAAAAAGTAATTGGGCACTATTTTTGCCGCTTTAGAACCTCGTGGTACCACCTCTTGTTGCTATAACAGCAGCCACCCTGTCAGGCATGCTCTCCACTAGTTTGTGTAGGATATCCACTGGAATGCGTCGCCATTCCTCTTGCAACATGGCTCAGATGGACAATGGAAGTTGGCCGCATCCCTCGAGACCTAAATTCCCAGTCCAATTCGTCCCAAAGGTGCTCAATGGGATTGAGATCTGGACTCTGTGCAGGCCAGTCCAACCGGTGAACAACATTGTCTGCATACCACTGCATAGTAGCCGCCGAAACATGGGGCCAACTTCCATTGTCCAACTGAGTGCCATGTTGCAAGAGGAATGGCGACGCATTCCAGTGGATATCCTACACAAACTAGTGGAGAGCATGCCTGACAGGGTGGCTGCTGTTATAGCAACAAGAGGTGATACCACGAGGATCTAAAGGGGCAAAAACAGTGCCCAATTACTTTTTGGTAGATAGTGTATTTGTGGTAGCGTGTGCCTGCCTCCAGATTAGCTGACCCGAGTTCGATTCCCGGCGGAGTCAGAAATTTTCGTGTAAAATTTCTACCTCGGGACTAGGAGAGGTGGCGGCGCACAACTTCTAACCACTAGATTGTGTACCAATATGCCTGGGTTAAATCTCAGTACATATGAAGAGAAAGCATGTGTCACTGTTCATAGTGATCCATTTGTAGGACGGGGACATTAAGCCTGGCGGCTACCTTGGTGGTACTATTCGACAGGAGTAGGTTACGTACCGGCACCGGCTTTCCCCTTCTCTCTTCCTAATCTTCATCCATTCCCTACACTACACTTACACGAACACTTACATATATACTCACCCTAGTACACGACATAACTCTCCACAGATACATATCATGCATAGCGTAGCCCGCCGAAGTGGTATGCAACTTGAAAATGGGTCAAAGTCCTGCCATCTGTCCGCAATATGCGCAATATCACGCAAGTGAAGTGGGTAGGCATTATATATAAACATTAAAGATTTTACTAATTTATCCTACAGAATAATATCTGTAATATTGACAAATAACATTTGAGGAGAAAAATTCGCTCCGGTGCCGGGGATCGAACCCGGTCCTTGGTTCTACGTACCAAGCGCTCTGATCACTGAGCTACGCCGAATTCAATCCACAGCACCGGATCGAAATCTCCTCCTTCGATGTTTCCCTTTGTGGCGTAGCTCAGTGGTCAGAGCGCTTGGTACGCAGAACCAAGGACCTGGGTTCGATCCCCGGCGTCGGAGCGAATTTTTCTCCTCAAATATTAATCATATATAAAGTTCACCATATTCGTTACCAAATCATATTAGTTTGATCAACGAAATAGGTTTATTGTGTAAACGATTTAACTGAAACCAGAACTTGTGGTCCTCTTTTCTTCTGTGAACTATGCTAGAGTCATTCAGCAATGATACACATGTGAAGGTAGACATAGACCTACTTATCCATCCATCTATCCATCCATGTCTTCATTTCTTTCTTGATTACGAAAGGGTTCGTAGTAGATGTGTGCGAATCTTGGATGATACAAGGAAGAATTAGCTATGGCGAATAGAATTCCTTAGAATACATATGGGCTATTCCATATGAAATCGATCAGTAAAAAAACCTCGCATTTTTTATACTCTAATTTTTTCCCTACTTATACAAGGTGCTGAGGGGAGTGCATTTTCAAAAATATACTATCGAAAGTCAAACGGTTTTCGTATTATTGAGCGACAAATTTAGCGTATTTTATAAAAACAAGCCTCTTTCAGCGCTCAGAACTCTGGAACCATTTAGTGCAGAACATTGAACGAGAGCTCATTTTGAAGCTGACATTTGGTAGGTTATGTTAAGAAGTAGTCCTTATTTTTATTGTACATAGAGAGACAGATAATCTGATTTTACTTGCTTTTAGGCTTTTTTGGCCATTTGTAAAAATGTAAAAAAATATTGAGAAAAAACCTTGCATTATTAAGAGGGATTCGGCATTGTTTGCTTAGTGGTACGGCAATAAGTTTCGAGGATATTAAATAGATTATTTTCACACGCCTAAACTTGAACGGCGCAGTACCCCACGCACTGGCCGAGAGCTGAAGATAAGCGAGAGTTGGGCGTCATTTTACTCCTGTGTTTATGAAAACCTGTGATAAAGCTAGCACAGCCATGCGCTGCTAGACGACACATCACGTGTTTGTCTCCTGGCCTTGCTTGTCTCGGGGCTAGCTCCCGTCTCACAGTCAGCTGGTTACTTCACGCGCGTACTATTTATTTTCTTTATTTGATATTTTTAATACTTTCTTATCAACATACCATCAGTAAAAACTATGTGTTTATTTGTACTTTCAATGCTGAATCTAACTATATATATATTTTTTTTTCTAGCCAAAGGCATCTTAATGAGGAAAAATCTAAATTTCTCCATTTCCATAAAAAGTAAAAAAAATCTGTTTATATGTCAATATAAACTTTAATTTCTCAGCATCAAAATAAACCATGATTTTGATCATTGGGTGAAAGGGTTTCGGAGCTACAACAGTTTAAAGTTGCTAATTTTATGAAAATATGATAAATTTAAATATTTTTAATTTAAACACTATGAAGGTCTGATGCCTCAAACTTTGCACAAAGCATTGTATCACAGTTCTCTACGTACAAAAAAAGTTTCATTGTATTTAGAAATTGTAAGGTCAATTTTCTCTATATTTCGGTCGATTTGGGATGGAACAGCTCATATATAGTTGCACAGAAAAGACAACGATGGTCACGAAAAATTAAGAGATAGACGTCATGAGCTTCAGTAAAACGACAAAAATGTACAGAACAAATTGGAAAGACAGCGTTGAACACGTGACAACCACGGGAGTCTTAAAAGAGACAATTTACAAATCTCAAGGGAGAAGACGAAACAGCCGAATGAAACAAAACAGAGATGGAACGGATACCAAGGCTTTTTGGACAACGACTACGTATCACGAAAACGATGAATTTAGAATATCAGTGAGACACTGTGGGCGAAGAGAAGAATGGCGCACTTTGGGGTCGACCGGGAACTCAAGTCGCGGTGCTGAGAGCTGCTGTTAACTTTTTCTGCCACGTAAGATTAATAACTATTAGCCACATTTAGTGAACAGAGCCGTAATGCTACTTCAAGTACGTGCTTCACTCCATGGCTACGAGAATTAGTTCCGGACAATCGGACGTATAGTCGGCTCCATGCACCACAGTCTGCGTGTCCTCCACGCACCTGCGCGCAGGTCCGCCTCAACTTCTTTTCGTTATCGCTTCAACGTGATGAAATGTCGCGTGAAGCACGTCGAGGTCTTACAGAACTCTTTGCTACTTTCTTTCAAAGCCGTCGTGTATACAGTGGCAAAGGCGCAGTATTTAGAGATCCATCTGTATAAATTTGAAGGTGATCCTTATATATGCTGCAGAGTAGTTCCATGGCATCTAACTTAAGAATGTAAGGAGGATCATTTTTGGAATGAATTCCTGGAATTTGTATGCTACGTTCTGGAATTACCCATTTCCATGGAGGAATTTCGTTCACAACATAGATTGGTATTTCTTCTTTGTTTATTTTATAGAAATTACACTGGATATTATCTGACAGTTTGAAGAACATCTGAGATCTGGATGAGGCTTGCGATTTTAAATGTATTTTTAGATCCTTTTGTAATACATATTGTCTGATTGGTTGAATATTACATTCAATTTCTAGGACAACAGTTTATGTAGTTTTTGGTACTCCTAGACATAATCTTAAGGCTGAGTTTTCAAGAACAGAAATTTTTTATAGATGAGTTGCTGATGCTCCTCCCCATATTTCACATTCATAGGTCAATTTTGATCGTATATAAGCATTATAAAACACGCATTGTCGTGATATCTGATCCCCATTCCTTATTTGTTGCGATCTTCAAGAGATTTAATCATGGTAGGCACTGTGTAGCAACATTGGTTAAATGTGTTTTCCATAAAAGTTTTTCATCAAAAAGTAATCCTAGGATCTTTGGAGTTGGATTGTACTGAATTTATTGATTATTCAAATAAATGTGAGGTTTATAGTCACATTAATTTAATGAAAACATACATTTAAATTCACGTTTATGGATTATTATCAACCCGGCACAGCTATTCCAATTCGTCCACAGCACAAAGTCCAATTATAGCCTACAGAAAGTTCATAATGTGTGTAGCCTATATTTTATATTGCTATTGTAACATAATATTTTGCGGAAATATAATTATTATTCCTTTGTACAGAATGAACAATAAGTAATGCCATTAATTTCAGGAGGCTATTCCTTGAGATACTTCAAACAAAAAAGTTTAACACAATTTAATACAGTTTTTGCTTCCTTTTTGAGGTAAAAATTGTTTTATATTAAAAATTTCATAGAGTGTTTTGGGAAAGCGATTGATTTCTACCCAATACAGGCTATTTAATAAATTTAACAGAACAGTGCATTGTGATAATAAATGATTGAAATAATTTTAGTTTTGTCCTTTAAACATGTAGAATTTGGATAATTTCAAGGGAAAAATTGTCCCGGGGCCGAGCGAGTAATCGATCCCGAAGCGAAGGGTCCCGGGATCGATACTCGCTCACATTCTTTTGCTGCTTCCCGTAGGCTCAGGCCTCCCGCATGGATGAGAACCATTTCCAGCCTCTCAGGAATTGTGTACATTGTCTGTTGCTACCCGATTCGCTGGTAAACTAGCACTTACTCACCTGTCTACATAAAAAACACAAGTTATTAATTACGGCGCGCGACCCAAACCACATTTCTAATTTAAGTTTCGTACGCTCCAGAGATGTGACACCTCAGTTTTGGATGCGTTTCCCCTAACCAAACTGGTACTTTACTTAAAACGCGAACATGTTTGTTGCAATTTTCTAATAATATAAAAAAAAAGGCTCTTACGATTTTCTTTAAATTTTGCACACGAACTACACGTATCAATATCTAAAACATTTATTTGATACTATTTTTTGTACTTACACTAATAACGGAGATGTCCTATGTCGCGCGGATTTTGAATCACCCTGTATTTTAACGTAATTTGACTTTGTTATTTTGATTAAATATGCATAGTTAAAAATTTGATTGTAATTGATACGGGTAATATTTTGGCGAATCCTCGGACCTCACCTCATCTCACTACATCTCGCCAAAATATTGTAAAAAAAATTGCACAAAATTGTAAAAATTGTAGAAAATTACTAAATTGTAAAACTATAAAAATTTGTAAAAATTGTAATTGTAATATTGTAAAATTTTGACTTTTTCCACATCTTAAAGCTTCATTGCTCATGTAAGATCTATGGAATAAAATAAATGACTGAATGGAATGAATGAATGAATGAATGAATGAATGAATGAATGAATGAATGAATGAATGAATAATTTTGATATTCATTAACTATACCTTGATATATATTATATATAGTCTTCATGATTTTATTGCAATATTTTGTTTTCATAAGATATCTCTAATCAAAGTCTGAAGATGCCATACTGCATGGCGAAAACGTTAAGGGCGCTATTCATAGACATTTCGCAGCACGCGCTACAAGCGTACTAAACTAGCCCCAGCTATCCACTGGTTACTTGTACAGAATTCAAATCATATCCTATCGCTAACACTGGTTTATGAATACGAAAAACGCTGATCATCCACCGGAAGCCCGCGCTAAAAATGTCTATGAATACGGCCCTAACAGTTTTAATAAATAAAATGTAAATTTATAACTGTATAATTTACATTAAAATAAGTCACATAACTGAACAACATTTTTCTTTTTGATTTAGTAGTAAACTTACTGGAATTTTGCAAAAATGAACTTAAAATTCATTCATTAAACGCAAAAATTCGGTGAATTGTTTCCTTCCTTGCTTATCCTATCTGAAGGTCGAGCTCCCCACAGTATCGACAGTGCAATAATTTTATACAATCTTTAATTAGGTTTCCTGTCTTATTTTGCGTCTCTTGCTCGAATATCTTAAGTTCAAGTTTTTATAGGAAGAAAGGTAACTAGAATTTCCGGTGCTCCATCCAGTGCGGTCTCCACAAGATATCTCGACTGACTTACAACGGGGCGCCTCCACTTTTTCCTCTCATACTCACGGAGGTCGACCTGTAGGCGTCGAAAAATAACATACCTACACCACAACTGGCCCACCTACAGGCGCTTGCAAATCAGAGCGTTGCGTAACCAGAACTCCTTTTAAAAGCAAGAAGATCAGAGACTGGAGGAAAATCAAATTATAACACTTATATCGGTAAACTAGTCCGAAGTTCCTTCAATTCGCAACGACCATTTTGCTCAAGTGCATGTCTAAAATGCATGTCTAATATTACAAGATGTGCACTGTCTGAAAGGAATAATATTCGTTCCGGATTTCATTAATATCAATGTGAGCAACAAATTGGTACACCTTTCGCGAACTTGTAAATAATCGGTCCATACTTTAAACTAATCTTTATCATCAGTTTCCAATTTACTGAAGAATGGATTTTAAAGGTCATTAGTTGATTTCAGTCACTAATTCTGCTATATGTTGTTTTGTCACCTGAAATCCTCTGCTTTGGCTAAGGTAGCAAACAGGTCTGATTGGCTATCCTTTCAATTTTTAGACTGGAACAGGTCGAAATTACATGTGTAGTAAATTCGTGACAAGAATACGCTGATTCTGAATAATAATAAATTATAGACTTTCCAAACAATTTCTATAATGCCCTCGAAATACCCATGTTTGAAAGATACAATACTGTCGAAATTTCTTCATCATCATCATCATCATCATCATCATCATCATCATCATCATCATCATCATCATCATCATCATCATCATCACCATCATCAACTGAATCCTCTGGTCAATTCCGCCCACTAGGAATGAAAATAATTCCTCCATTGTTGTCTTGGTGCACCCATATAACTCTGCATACTAGATTTGTAGGTTAAGCCTGTTGAACTATTTTTGTTTCGTCCATTTTTAATGTGATCTTTCCAGTTAGTTTTCTTTTGTCATATTAGGTAATTTAAATTGAAATCTAGTTCCTTCCGTATTGTGCTATTTCTTAATTAGTCAATTTTAGTATAGCCTATCCTCCATCTCACAAGCAAACGTTCTCATGAGGGCAGATAAAAAAAAGTTATTTTTTTTTCTTCCATCATATTAATAATGTCAAAACAAGTGCTTATACAAATTTTGGCAACTCGAGCGCAATTACGAGGGCCCCTCAGAAAGCAAGTTTCCCTGGGGCCGTTTACAGAAAGAAAACACAATTTCATGGAAAGATTTATTGGAACAGATATAGCAACTGTTGAGCTATTTTTCAACATAGTGCCCACTGGAATTGAGACTTTTTCACAACAGAGAAGTGTAGGCGGCTGTCACACACTGATTCCGATGCCAGGCGACAGACTTTTACGACACAGGGATATAAAAGTTGATCCCACAGTATGACAAACGTCTCATTTCCGATGGAGAATATGTTGATAAAGAGTTTAACAATATCTGTATCTGTTCCAATAAGTCTTTTCGTTAAATTGTGTTTTCTTTCTGTAAACAGCTCCAAGGACATTTATTTACTGAGGGGATGGTCTCTTCGTAATTGCGTTCGAGTGGCCAAAATTTGTATAAGCACTTGTTTTGACATTATGAACGTGGTGGAAGGAAAAAAAATAACTTTTTATCTGCCTTCATGAGAATATTTGCTTGTCAGATATTTCATTTAGATATTTTCTATTTTTCTCTTCTGCGTCCTGTTTAATGTTCAAGTTTAACATCCATACGTTGAATAATTTCAAGGGAAAAATTGTTCCGGGGCCGGGTATCGATCCCGGGACCTCTGGTTGAACGTACCAGCGCTCTTACCAACTGAGCTACCCGGGAACTCCACCCGACACTCAACTCAACTCAACTTCTGAGACGGTGTCGGGTGGAGTTCCCGGGTAGCTCAGTTGGTAAGAGCGCTGGTACGTTCAACCAGAGGTCCCGAGATCGATACCCGGCCCCGGAACAATTTTTCCCTTGAAATTATTCAAATCTGCTTTACAGGAAGCATTACCTGAAAGACTAGATTTTCATAATCCAAACGTTGTGGCCACTGTTGTATAGAATTTTAGTTGAGTGTCTTTCCTAGTTTTATTTTCAAAGATACGTTTGAAAGTTCCACACATGTTGGTGGTGAAATTTACATAGGTAGTTTATTTTGTGCGTAATCATTAAATTGATATGAGATACCACGCCCAAAATATTTAAAATGACTAACTTTTTACATAATTTTCGTTTTTATTTATTTACATACTCTGACAAGATTAAGGCCACACTGCATTTTCTCCCACCCTACCAGATAATAAAGATATAACAAATAAGAACAGTGACAGCAAATAATGCAAATTACCTTAAAATCCAATAGAGGATCAACAGGATCAAAAGAACACCATAGAACACTTATAAATCTAATACAAGACAAAGAGAGAAAGGTAAAATAACAGCAATAGCAATGATGATGATGAGATGATTTATGGCTTAAGCCGAAATTGAAGTTGAGCAACTTCACAGGTGTTTAGCATGCAATCCCATGAACTAGAATATGACTCTTTAATCTGCACTCGAATTTTGATATAGTCCGACAGTCTCTGACATGGTCAGAGAAAGAATTCCAGAGTCGTGGAATAGATACACTGACAAATGATGAGTAGGAAGGATGTTCCGTGCAGAGGAACAGTGAGAAGGTACATGTTCCGGGTTCGAGGTAGTGAAAGGTAAAGAAAATGAGATGCTAGGTAAGTGGGTGTGGAGAGTGTGGACGGTTTTAAATAGTAATAAAAGGGACTTGAAAAGTCTTCTTTCTTTAAGTGGATTCCAAGGCAACAGCAATATTTCAGATCTTATTGGGAATTTACCTATAAAGACCATCAGTTTGGATCTTTCTCTGAATTCTCGAATTTCACCCCGAATATTATTAATTTATCAGAGATTCTGCAATCATTACATATCATAAGTAAGGCAATTATTTCTTAATGATTCCTAATACCTAATGAAGTTCGAAGAAGACACAGAGTTTGAGAGGTTGGAAATCGTGAACTATGGAATTCACTAAGTCGGTCATCACATGGAAAAAAAAAAATTATAACAATGGATTTTCATGACCGAAAAAGAAAATTTTGCCTGAACAGTCCTTTACAGGAGCAGGATTCATTAGTGTGACGTATAGTAATGATACGAATCTCTTAGCTTTAATTCTCTTCCGATAAACCCATCGCCCTCGTCTGGTTTTGATTCCGCAAATCTCGGATCTATTGGCGAGCACGGCACTCGACCACCAAGGACAACGTAACTTATTATGAATGTTGGCGCAGAAATGAGGTAATAGCGACCCAACCCACGCGAGAGAAAGAAGAAAACATATTCTGCCGCTGCAACTTTTCTTTTGCCAGCCTACATTACCTGTGAATCATTGGATTCTTGCAATTCACTTCAATGAATGGCTGCTTGCTTCATGAAGGTCTTGTAAGAAATTCGTACCACACGTGCTGTCGACCCACAGGACCGGAATTCCACTCCGATATGATCTCACACTTCAGACATTCATTCACATCTCGAGGATTACGCGACCTCTCGCACACAATATTGCAGACATGCAGTGAAATCTCCACGAGTCCACCTGAAAGAGTCTGGGGGGAGTAGACAGATTCATCTGCAGCACCGCCATGCCGAAGATCAGGTCTTGAAACTTGCTGTATCTAGCTGGAGTCGAGCCTGCTAGTAACTCGGAATTCGACCAGAGTTTCTTCTGTGTCTAATACTGTAAATAGATGAATGGAGTTTTTTTTTAAATCTGTTATTATCCAGTCGTTCTAAGTACTCTGCCAGACTCTGCCCATTTACTTTGTCAAAATAATTGATGTGCAAACCATTACAAAAACTCTTAAAACCAAACCAGAAACGAGATGCAACTAAAGATCTGCATGAAGTAATGGTGGTACAGTATATACCTATTTTCAGTTACAGCTATGAAATGTAGATTATCAATAGAGATGATAAAAGAAACGAGACAGGGAATTAATCGAATCACTATAACTGCGTGAAACATGTATACTGTCTGTAATTATTATTATTATTATTATTATTATTATTATTATTATTATTATTATTATTATTATTATGGGCATCTAAGGCTTATAAGGATGTTTGGGGTTTGTAAAAAAAAGTCTGATATTTCTGTATTCATGCTACCTGCATTTAAATATAACAAGGCAGAGCCTTTTCATTAACTACTTCATAATATTTCACAGTCTAGTATATACAGTCACGAAACTGAATACATAGGAAATATGCATCCATAGATAGTTGCTAACCACTAGGATCGCTACTATCGCCTCATCACAGACAATGCGAAATAGTACCAGCACCGAAAGTTACCCAGCAGGTAGTTTCTTTCATGAAATGTCGCGAGTCATATAATAATAATAATAACTATAATAATAATATATTTTATTTCACATGGCAGAGTTAAGGCCTTAAAGCCTCCTCTTCCACTCAACCAGATCTACAATACAAATGCATAATCATAATCTAATATATATAAACAAATGAGGATGGATTCGCTCACTTAATAAGCACAGGTCGCGCACTCCATTTGATCAATGTTGTAGCAAAAGAATAACCTGGGCCATGAACGGACAAATGAAGCGCCTTAACTAAAGATTGCACTTCTGGTGGTAGAGCCCGGACGAGAAGTCATGGCACCGGCGAAAGGTACGTATTTTAGCTCGTTTGCTTGGACTCGCCCTCACACTAAACTGGAGGGGTGTTGGGTTAGTTGGTTACTAGCATTCCGAGTGTTCAGATCGTTCTGCTACTACCGCTATTGCTAATACTGAAAACATTGTCCTTCTGAGCGCCCTCATTATGGCATTGTCTAAGGTGTGAAATCATAGAGTAGTTCATAGTCAAGGACATGAAATAGCATACAATGTATGGAAATTCATGTCAGAAGAGGCTGTAAACGGAATACCAATTCCATTGGAAAGCGTGTGTGCAAGAGTACTGGCTGCCACTGGTATTTCAAAGCAAACCTTGGCAAGAATCAGGAAAGAAGGGGAAAATATTGAGGCAGGAACAGCAGATCTTTCTCCAGTCCGGAAAAATCACAGCCGAAGAAGAAGATTGTTGCAGCTGTAGACAGTTTTGATGAGGAAGTCATAAGAAGACTCATCTATATTTTCTACGCTATGCATAAGCAGAGGCCGACTCTGCAATCGCTTCTTCCAAAAATGGATATCAGTGTATGATTATGTGAAGAAAGTAGAGAACAATTACATTGAAATTGAGCACGTGATGGACGTATTTTGGAGAGCATTTCCATAGACTTAGGGACATCTGATTCCAGCACAGATCAGTCGTCTGATTCGGACAGAGAATAAGAATATAAAGATGGAAAAGCGGGCGTAATTCCATTAGGTACCTTCGGACTCCTGAGTAGGAAAGTAGTGCTACTAAGGTAAGACGAATGTTTTTGGAAAGAGATGAAACGGATATGCCTGCCGCTCTGAGCTTGAGAACCGTAACCCAAACAACCCCCACTCCTCTACCCTGCTGGCCGGCAATTTAAAACTTCGCGCATGTTGGTGCCATAACATCTCGTCTCAGCTCTATCGCCGCAACTCCAGTAAGGGGTAACGCTGTTATAAATTAAGCCGTTTAGAGCAAAAGTGGTGTAAGTCAAAATTGGGTAATGAGGTTTAAAGTAAAAATTCAGTAAAATACAGCGCAAAGTAGCAATTAATATGTCGTCATGCTATTCACTGACTACTAATAGTTTAAATAAATTGAATATTAATTGCTACTTTGCGCTGTATTATACATAATGTTTACTTTAACACTCATTACTCATTTTTGACTTATAGCACTTTTGCTCTGAACGGCTCAATTTTTCTCGGGTGGTACGCAGGAAAGCGCTCCATATTAAAAGAATCGGTCGGGATGATCTAGATAGAAATACACCCAATCTGCTGAGATGGGAAGAAATATAAGACGGAGGAAACTAATGATGTAAGTTGCGTATCGGTAACATGGAATTCATAATATCTACCAACCACGGAATTTAAATTGTTTTAATCTTGTGAGTGTGGATTATGCCTACGTTAAAAAATTGGACCTGGCCAATGAGAACCTAACACGGATGTGCAATTATTGCGTCAGTCGTAGATCAGATCCGTGGGCACATCAAATTGGCAGTGAGACTTCGTCAATCTGTTCCAATATATGGATGAAAGTAGACAGAGGGACTGTAAATAGTGGTAAAGAAAAGGAACTGCTTTGAAAAATTCCATTACGTCCCTTTTGCCAATCGTAAATTCCCCTTGCACTCTTCGGAATCTGCACCCGGATCTCCGGCGTGGAATTCCTTTGTTCTTAGTCCGTCAGCTGCTGGTTTGCGACTTCCCTCCTTGCCTAAAAGAGCGGCTTGACTGAAGTTTCTGGGTCTGCGACTACAAGTAGCCTATCACACAATTCCCATCACTGCTCCACCCATCATCTTGTAGTAACCCCCCCTTCTTGAACCAAACCGAAATACTAGAAACAGTCCTGGTCAGCCACATCTTGCGTACGTCGGATGTGAACACGTAGGCGTCGCAGATGACGTGCAGCCAGTAGTTGACCTTACAGAACGTGATGCATGCGGCCTAGCTCAACGCCCGCTCGCTCATTACTGGGAGTACCGCACGCGGAAATGCCTGCTGCATCGTGTTATTATTATACGAGTGGAACACGTACACCTACAGGCCGCAAATTTCCAAGAGGCGAAATGCTTCCCCGCACATCAAAATCCACCGAAGTAGTAATCATCAATTTTCTAAGCAGAAAAAACAATTCACCTCTGAGATTAGCATCAAGGCGCCATCATGGCCTGCTACAATTCCTTTCCACGGATTTTTCATGCTGTCGCAAGGTGATACGAACTCCATTAGCACGAGTTTCCTGCTGCTTTGTCGCTGTTTATGATAAAAATTACAATGGCGTTGACGATCTTCGTAGTCCGGACTAGAGGTAACCAAAAACACTCGCACATATCTTAGAACAGAATAGAATAGAATGTTTTGTTTTCGCTGGCAGAGATAAGACCGTAAGGCATACATGGGCACAATTTTCGGTTACGTGAGGCACTCGATTTGAAATAGTTTGTTTACTAGGAGAGAAGACTGCATCGAAAAATCGAAAGAGGACAATTGGGAGGACAAATTTAAAAGGTACGCAAACGCGTCCTTGCAAGGGGTTGGAGGCTGGACGAAACTAAATATGTGAGCTTCAAGCCTGTTGGCCACTAGTCTCACTCCGGGTTACGCTGCTCCACTGAAGGAGCTATAGAAATTTTTGAAGGGGAAAATCGAAAATGGACATAACCTCTTAGGTACCACATACGCGAGGGGGATGGAAATGTGATCAAGTGATCACGGGACGGGACGAGGATGAGATGGCTGGTGTAAATCTCCACATTGAAATGAACTGTGTCATTTCGCAGTGCAGGAGGAGTCGAGAAGACTCTGTCGTCTGTTGTTCGATGACAAGGCAGGTGAAGACAGCCAGGAGAGACGCCGTGAATTCTGAATCTGCAAATTGAAAGGTTCCCTATCCTTTCGCATTGCAACTACATGAGTGACCTTGCACATGTATTTAGTAATTTTATAAAGTCTGAACTAGGGCATGAAGTCGTTTGTTAGAAAAGAAAAAGGGGGATTTTATGGGGAAGGGCATATAGGTCCGTGGCCCATTTCTTTTAGGGCTCATCCCGACATTTGTCTTAACGCCTTAGGAAAACCACGGAAATACCTTAGGCAGGATGAGTTGTCTCAAAATAATAGACTAGCCAATTAGGCTTTTAAGTAATAGGTCGATTGATTTATGATAATGTTATTATTAATTAATTTAGAATAATTAAGAGGTCATGGGGATGTGAATGCAGGTTCGTGGCCCATTTCTTTTAGAGCTCATCCCGACATTTGTCTTAGCGCCTTAGGAAAACCACGGAAAAACCTTAGGCAGGATGAGTTGTCTCAATTTCAGAGACTAGCCAGTTGGCTCTTAGGTAAAATGACTCTATGAATCGATGAATATATACTAGCCAATTGGCTCTATGATAGAGGACTGCAGAGTAGGATGGGAAATATAAACTGCTGTGACCTGCGTCACCTTATCGTAATCGCTAAGGCGCTCAGTGGCGAATTATTAGCAATGCGCTTGGTTAACGTGAGAGACTCGAAAACTTTTATTCAAATTGGGAAAATTAATTCGGCAGCTTTAATCATAAACCTCTTTACTATTTCTCCATCATTGAATTGATTTAAATCACAGGCGAGAAATTGCGTAACTAGCCAATAATATTCCATCACGTTGTCTACGTTTATTTTCTTGAGTATTCTGGCGTTCCTCAAAATTACTTAATAGATTTGCACATTCTCGACCTAAAATAATTTCAGAAAATCATATTTCGTTTTCTACGCACATTTGATTTTTTTTTATAAATTTCTTTTGGAAATAATACGTACAAACAACATTTAATTCCTCGTACCTTTTAATGTAGCGTGTTTAAGTTATAATGTCGTATTTAGTACACTATGCAAATGTTAAGATCCTAAATTTTCTTCGGAATAGTACGAAAAAATAACATTTAATTTGTCTTATCTTCTAATTCAGCATGTTCTTTATAACATAAGGAGTAATGTCGTTGTATATTAAATTTATTAATGCCTAATAAGATTTTCGAGCATAACATACATCGTATGTTCTCCCCCTCTAAACAGAAAAAAAAAAAACTCTTCCTCCCATTTCTCATGAAATAATCGTTTTCTAACGCGTACACACTGCTTTGATAATACCATTATGCCACCACTGATATTGCTTATGAAACTGATATAGAATATGCCCACGCCTAGGATCTACGCCAGGGAGGAACGGGGACTGTGAAGATGATGCCACTCAGACCAATAAGCTCTGTGAAAGTCAGTGAGGCACTAATTCTCAAGTGAGGCAAGATGCCCATCTATGCCATAAGGCCTTCTTTTCCACTCATCCAGCTTAATTAATACAATAGTGACATACATGTTTAAATTATGAATATTTACAATACACTATAGAATCTTCAGCAGTAACCTTGAGTTAAATTTTGACTAGTGCGTGGTTACTTAATTTCAGAAAAAGTCTATAAGAAAAGGTAATAATTTATGAGCTAATATAATACAAATCATTCTATATGCAATATAGAATTATAATTACGTTGAGTTAACTAGGTTTGTTAAAGGGGGAGAGAATGGTATAGCCTAATTCGAAATATTTTACCTAATTGATACACATTTCACATTTTTAATATTTAGAAATATCATTGCTGCAACAACTTAAATTAGAAATTATTTAAAAAAAAATTGGAGCTCAAATTTTGAAGAAAAAAAAAAGTAGCAGGACACAGTAATTCACTAAAATAGATATAGTATCAGTAATTTTTAAAGATAAATTCAAAATGTCTATGACATTTTACTTGTAAAAACATATTCTTAAGCATAGAACATAGTACGAAATGAAAATAAAAAAAATTGAAATTTATCCTTTGAAATGGTGGAAAAGTTCAAATATCTTCAAACAACAGTAATAAATATAAATGATACTCGGCAGCAAATTAAACGCAAAATAAATATGGGAAATGTCTGTTATTATTAGGTTGAAAAGCTTTTGCCATAAAAAAATATGAAAGTTAGAATTTATAAAACAGTTATATTACCGGTTATTCTGTATGGTTGTGAAACTTGGACTCTCACTTTGAGAGAGGAACAGAGGCTAAGGGTATTCGAGAATAAGGTTCTTAGGAAAATATTTGGGGCTAAGAGGGATCAAGTTACAGGAGAATGGAGAAAGTTACACAACACACCACTGCACTCATTGTATTCTTCACCTGACATAATTAGAAACATTAAATCCAGACGTTTGAGATGGGCAGGGCATGTAACACGTATGGGCGAATCCAGAAATGCATATAGAGTGTTAGTTGGGAAGCCGGAGGGAAAAAGACATTTAGGGAGGCCGAGACGTAGGTGGGAGGATAATATAAAAATGGATTTGAAGGAGGTGGAAAATGATGGTAGAGACTGGATTAATCTTGCACAGGATAGGGACCGATGGCGGGCTTATTAAGGGCGGCAATGAACCCCTGGGTTCCTTAACAACCATTTGTAGTAGGAATAATAATAATAATAATAATAATAATAATAATAATAATAATAATAATAATAATAATAATTTTAGTATTGCCTTTGAAAATTTTGAAATAAACGATTATTTTCAAGATGAATTTTAGAGGTATTTTAATAGAAATAGGGTGGAATAGTTTTCAAATGCAACAAAATAACAACTACAGTGAAAAGTTTGGCTAGTAGTCTATAGAGTGTGTGTTCCAATATTATGCATGTAGCATTAATAGTTGCGAAGATATATAATTTTTATATGAGAATAACGCAAAACATTAAAGTTACGGTACGAGAAATTGCATCAAAGTTTAATGTCATTTTAAAACTTTGTGCACCAGAGCTTTAAAAATGGCGTCACAGCAGCTAACATGGACATAAATTCGCATTGAATTTAATGTAATATATTTTAAAGGATTATTTTCAAATTCGCTGGTTTTCCACCATATTAAAACCATTCTCTCCCCTTAAATAAAAAAACCAGTAGGTCTACAGTGTAGTGAGTTCCCCTTTCTAGTACAAGCTGTTAAAGATGACAAATCCTGGAGAAATTGCCATATGATTGCAAAGGAAGCAGGAGTACTTTGAGAAAACCGCCCCGGTACAGTTTGCATCCCTCACAAATTCACTTGATAGGAAATCCAAGCTATAGGCATTCGGTTAATGACACACTTTTATTCTGAGCAGTTATTAATTATACTGTGTTCATTGTAGGCCCAATCAGTGAACTATATCGTGTTAGTGTAGGAATCGTGCCAGAAGTGTAAGTAAGTGTTTTAATGGACACGTCGCAATCTGCTAATTGCATTGCGTGAAGCCCACACAAGGTCTAGGACACACAACGTTCGGACCCAGGTCACGTATCTCACGCATTAAGAATCATGACAAAGAGCAGCAAACCTCCAATATCAAGGACCTTTCCCGCACTCAAATAACTTGACCTTGTTTCAGAGGGTTCACTTTCTTCTGCAGGAAATCTGATGAAAATTATTGCATCTTGCGTACAGCGATTCACATTCAAACAACGTGTGAAAGGTGGGTCATAAAAATTAATAAAATGTAATTTTTAATTTGTTTATTTATCGACACTGTATCAACTACAAAGTTATTTAGCGTCGATTGAATTGGTGATAGGGAAATGATGTATGGCGAGAATTCGTCATAGATTACCTTACATTTGCCTTACGGTTGGGGAAACCCCAGGAAAATCCTAACCAGGTAATTAGCCCAAGCCGGAATCGAACCCACACTCCAGTGCAGCCTCGGTTCAGCAGACAATCGCATTACCGGCAGAGCTATACCGTGGCAAAAAGTAAATTAATAATCATCTTCGTCTTTATCTTCAATATCATCATCATCATCATCATCATCATCATCATCATCATCATCATCATCATCATCATCATCATCATCATCATCATCATCATCATCATCATCATCATCATCAGCCTTCAAGTATTAGACCCCAGTGGATCTGTTACGGTCTCTTGCCAGCGTTTCCTATGTTTTCCTAAATTTCTTCGACCTCTTGGGACATACGACAAAATCTGCCTGGGCCATCTAGAGCGATCCATCCTCTTGACATCTGTCTGCCACTGAAGCCTGTATTTCTGCAGATAATGGATAATAGAGTCAATATTTAATTCCTTCAGAATATCTACGTTCCGATTATGGTCGAGAAGAGAGTATCCAGCAGTTTTTCGCATGAATCTTATTTCGGCAGTTGTTAGCCGTCTTTCGTCGCATTTTCTTAGAGTCCAGGCTTCACTGCCATAAGCCAAAACTGGCCGTGCGAGAGTTTTATAGATTTTCAGCCTTGTATGTCTTTGTACTTGGGAAGGTTTGAATACATTGTTGATGGTTCCAGCAATTTTTTTTTTAGAAATTTTGAGATTTTGTTGTCTATATCATCATCAGTGATGTATGATAGATTATAACCTAAATAGTTGAATGAATTCACACGTTCTATTAATATGCCATTTATAATGATTTCGGATGGGACTGGATCTTTTCCTAAAAAGGCCATTTGCACAAAAAATGACTTAACCCTGTTTACCTGAACACCATCGAATTTATAGCAAAGACGTGACGTGCCCTTATTCTTTTTAAAAATATATACTATACGACAATGCCTCATATAGAGTCAAATTGTCCATAAAAGTGATTTGTATTATGGCAACGCATAACAAATATTGTGGCGAATATTGTTTATCGAATAAATTGACAACAATGTAGAAATGTAATAATTATAGCCGCGACGCTGTTATTCCCGGCGTGACTCCTCCTCTTTGCTTACGTCTTAGGAAGTGAAGGCTCTATAAAGTCTAGGTAGGTAGTATCGTTCGCCATTTTTGTTCTTTCGTTGCCGAGCTACCATACGAGGAATCTATTTGCCACACTGTTAAACATTATCGTATCGTAGCTCCTATGATAATAAATCAAACGCACTGTAATTCAGCAAATAATTGAGCGGCAAATGACATCTTCGTGTGCTTTCTGCGAACGCCAACGAAAGATCCAAAATGGTGGGCGATTGTATTAAGTATTTAACGAGCCTTAAGAAATGAATAACGTCTTCCTCAGCGAATCACAAGACGCACACGTTTAAATGTAGCCGACCTGCAACGCGATTGGCTGCCGGAAATTAGAGCGATGGGACTATAGCTCAGATATTTTGTTTAATATTTGTCATCAAGCTTTCATTTAGATGTAGTATTCCATATGGCGAACAGACGCGTAAGGGAACTGTGCCTAATATCGCACCCATTTTGAAAAAGTAGTTTTTCAAGTACTAATATATCACATAAATTTGAAATAAATACGGATTCTTAATACGGGTTTATTATACTTATATCAGTGAGGTCAAATTTAAAAATTACTTTTATTTTACATTTGTTTTTCAAGTACAAAAGAAAAATTGCAAAAACGGTATTAGGAGAAATACTGCTCCTAATATCGCACCCCTCATTTTGTGAAAAATACATAGGATAAATGTTAAGTTTATTGTATAGAAACACATTTTATTATATATCTGTTGTATTTAGGCACAAAACATGTTTTTTTAATAACATACAAATACAACACGGAAATTATAAGATTTTCTGATGCAATGTGTTTGACAGTAAATAACTACATATTCAGCTATCAAGGTATAAAATGAATAATTTCGAGGAAAAAATTGTTCCGGAGCCGGGTATCGAACCCGGGACCTTTGGTTTAACGTATCAAAGGTCCCGGGTTCGATACCCGGCCCTGGAACAATTTTTCCCTCGAAATTATTCAAATAATCTTACAGGGAGTTATACCTGAAAGCTTGATTTGCAAGGTATAGAATGTTTGTTAATTAAACATAATTAAGATATTTAGAGAACTAAATCTAACCTTCCAAACAATAACACAATGCAATTTTTGTAATCATCATCCCCAGAACACTCTTCATGGCACCAAATTCCACATTTAGTGCATACGATCCATTTTTCTCCCCTTTTGTCAAAAGAAAACTTCACGTTGCAATATGGACATTCTGCAAAATTTTCGCTATCTCCATTATCAGTGGAGATGTACACTGGCTCATCCAACTCTTCGTCTTCTGAATCTGAAGATACCTGACTTTGTTTTTTCTGTCTCTTCCTTTGAGTAGGTACTTTATCAATCTACTTCTTTTTAATGCTTTTTCGTTCATATGTCTCCTTATCTGTGAGTAATTTCCTCTTAATCATCAGCCAATTCCTTTTATATTGTGAACTTTTTAGTAGAGCAGCAGAACCACTTTTACGTCCTCTATCAGTTGGACTTTTTTGTTGTAAGTTATTTTAGGAATTGGTGAAATGTCAGCAGGCGTAACAAAAGATAGAGTTTGCCTCTCGACTAATTTTGTGGAGTTTTTGGCTCGTTGATACTGATAGAGCCTGGCCGAGGTTGGGAAGTGTTGGCATCATCTAATCTATTTGGTAAAGCTTCAGATGAATGATCACTTGATTCATGGGTATTAGGAGAAACTTCTTGAAATTCAAAGTCGCTGAAGATATGGCGGTTGCAAGGATACAGACCGGTATTTCTGAAGCCATTTGTAGCTACAGCAACAGTTGCTGCTTTATTGAAAGCTTCTCCCAATAGCATACCAACCTGGTAGTGAGTCACTACTCTGCCTGCATTTTGTTTGAGCCACTGTTCAATTGCTTGAGCATAGTAAGTTTTGAAAGGTAGCATGAATGCCACACCCAAGAGTTGCATCTTATGTGTGTAATGTGGAGGTAAGCACACAATATGAGCACCATTAACTCGTGCTAGTTCGAGGAGTTCAACATTTCTAGTGTGGGAATAATGCCCATCTAACACTAGAATTACTGGGTCATCTTTCGTAGGCTTCACATTGCTGAGAATGTGATGACACCATTGAACAAATCTTTCATTCTGAATCCAGCCAGATTTGTGACAGACCGCTAAGCTACCATTTGGTGCTGCATCCAGAAGTTCGGCTTTTATGTTGACCCTAGAAAAACCAAAAACGGTGGCAGGAAATGGTCAGCTGCACTCATTTATGTCACTTCAGTCACTAAAGATCCCCTCTCTGCTGAAGATACAGATCCAACCTGCCTCTTACCTTTCAGACTAACTAGTCTGTTGCCTTTGTGTTGAATCACTGTCAAGTCTGTCTCGTCACAGTTGTACAGTCTGTTTGGTGAATTCTTGACAATGCTCATCAATGGTTCATAAATGTCAAAAAACTTAATTACGTTCTCCTGATTGAAACCTCTGATCCTTGCCATAGTCGTGCTTTGTGGTTTCCGGAGACTCAATTCCTGGTGTCTTCTCAAGAAACTGTGCAGCCATTTCCGTCATGCGGCCTCATCGTTCTTCGAAAATGAGTGGTTCAGACCATTCATAAATGCTAACTGAAAAGCCATAGTTTTAAGTCCTTTACAGATAAACCATAAAATCGCTACTCCATTTCTAAGCAATATGAAACCAAAGAATCTTCCAGTTCAAATGGAAGTACATGTTTTATACCAAGTTTCGTGCTCATTAGTTTATCTACACCCTCCTCTTTGTTATTGACTTTATCTTTTAAAGTATACTTGGGAACAATAAAGAATTGGAAGCACGTTGCAATCCCATGGCTTTGTTCCTAACTGATATGATTGCAGCCTTCATAACCTTCTCTTTCCACAGCTTACAACTTTTTGGACTCATTTGCAATGACAATTTTTTAATAATTTTGGAATTATCAGATTAATTGTACGATTGTATTTGTTTGCAGTAACATCGTCCTAATATCGCACTGTGCGATAATAGGAAAACAACAAGTGTGCGATATTGGGCAAATAACATACACGAAACAAAATAATTTGTTTCAGTAAAAATAAAACGTTTATAATATTTCTTTAACTGAATAAAAATATTACACGACTAACCAAAACAAACTAACGGTGTATAAAAGTTTTGCTCCTTACCGTTGGTTGTATAAACACCACTAATATCACACACTACAAATATTTTCCCATTGCCTATTCCTTTCTCAAGGCGTGTAGTATGTATTGAAGCTCGCAGCAATCCATCTGCGGGCGCTAACACTCCTTTTAATTGAATTGAATAAGCTGCTATTCCATTCAGGGTCTTATGCCTGTTCTGAACTCATAAACCATGGGGTGCGATATTAGGCGCATGTGCGATAATAGGCACAGTTCCCTTATAAATTCGAAAAATTAGTTTGAAATTAATAAGCTACAACGTAACAAAAGATTAGTCGAACACGTGCGCCGAGTGTTACATATTTGTTCATGTTAAGAGCGGGATGGACTATAGCAAAAAGAAGTAAGGATTTACATAAATTGTGATATTAGCAATATTACATTACGTACGAGTAATAATAAATCCCTGGATTGACGCCTACGTCTGAGTTTTTAGGTGTATCACAATGACAACGTCGATGATGACGATGGTCATTACTATTATACACTAATGTCGGCCGTCACGTGACAAATGCGATCCATTCAGTGCCCTTATGAGAGTCATACAGGTAGTAGTAGTAGTAATAATAGTAGCAATGGTAATGACAGGCGTGCGACATAGCTTCACTGGCAAGCGTGGAACAGGGTTCAGAGGATCGACATTAGAGAGGCCGGCCGTTTTACATTTCACCAGCAGAGGAAGAGTTACTACAATTGAAGCTCGAGTAAAATTGTGGGTGTGGTATGAAGGGGTAGAAATGACACGACACACGTGCAACAAGGGCGGCAACCCCTCAAGGGGTTAGATACGAGGGAGCATATATCTCCACAGGAACACGTATTTACACGACTGTCACACGCACGCGTCACATTATTCGATGCGTAGCCTAGCAACCAACAGCTGTTCAACAAAATGTAACGCGATAAAATGCGAGATTACGAAATTGCACCGTAAACTCGATTTCAGTAAATGGAAACTCAAGCATGTGACGTAAAAAAAAGTATACAAATATAGCACACTGCGTGTATATCAAAGTCCAGTGGTATTTGCTTCCGTTTTTGTACATTCCTCACTTTAGTTTGGTCAAACCGAGAGCTTGGAAAATTGTTAGTTTTGAGTTGAAATGCAACTTCAAATAATTAATCTGGTTACGTAAACACTAATATTTATTCATCTTTCACTTGTCCTATGTCAGAAAGTCTGTCATTCTTTGATGGCATCATTGAAGCTTGTGCTAATGTCACTCCTGAGATGCTTCAGCGTGTTCTCTATGAGTGAGGGAAAAGTTTACGGCTGTAAATGTTGAACATATTTTATAACACAAAGTTTGTTTTATGTTATTAACATTCCATATCATTTTTTTTTTTTCCATTTCGAATTTCAAAGTTTAACTCAATTTTATGGGAAGATCAATGTGCGATATTTTGTACAGGATTTGAGATATCTTAAAACCCAATTCTGCCATTGGTTTTGTCACTAAATTTTACATTTTAAATTTTTAGGTTCACACGATCCCTTTTCCGTTTGAAATTTCAAAGTTGTGTTCAATAAGCTACGGTGGCTTTGAATATGCTTGATTGTTACAATTATGTAATTGGTTGATTCGTTGGTGTTATGAAAAATGAGAACATATATATTCACCTAATATATAATATGAAATATATATAGAGTGATTCTAGAGGAATAGTAAATATTTTAGGGGAAGGTAGTAGAGATGAACAAAACTAACTGCCGCTCTCGCTCGCTGTGTTCGTTTCATTTGTCTTTCGAGTTTCGGCTCGTCATTCTCGTGCGCTTCGAGTCTCGCTCATCATTCTCGAAATAGCATTTGGTCGACGTGGAAGGATTTCGTAACTTTGAATAACATACATCATTGAAATAACATAAATGTTTAAATGAGACAAAAAGACAAAACAGAACAGTATCTTAGTTATCAAAATGTTCTGGTTCTATTATATTATGACATTACCTATAGTTATATAAACAGAAAAAAATACAATTCTCAAATAAATTTGCATTTCTAAGAAACATAAAACATGACATTAATAGGCCTATCTTTTACTTGAGATTGATTTCAAACATATGAAAAGAAAATTCCTAGCCTTTTAATAAGGGCCTAGTAATTAAATAAAGACTGGGGAACGGATTATTATACACTGAAAGGTAGAGATGATGTTTCAAATAGGCTACTTGATTGTTTATACATATATAACAGTTGCCAAAGTAGATAAAAGTTCAGTCAGGCATAAACAACTGTGGCGATTGAAGGCTGTTTGACGTTCGGGACTTCGGGAGATGATCAATATCGAGTCTCTACGTTAAGGACGCGACGTATACAACATTGTCGTGCGCGTTTTCGGCTTTGCGGGCGCTGTCTCGCTTTCTCGATCGTTGTTCATCTCTAGAAGGTAGTATGGAAGATTTTGAGTAAAAAATGTTCATATAAACATGTGTCTAATTTTCAATGGGTGTGGAGATACAGCTGTTTGAATGTTACGCATAACAAACCTTTCATATGGTATGAAGGAACAACAAAAGACTACGTACAAAGGAATAGTACTTAGGCCCACATATCGCTCTTCTTAAATCGTCTTAGGGGAGCACTGTTCATAAAGGACTTAAATAAACAACTGTTTGCGGTTTCCTTGGCTACAAGAATGGGCATGTTCTTCCAGGATGAAGGATATCGTTTTAGCCGTAAGCTGAACAATAATTTGCGTTCAAGTGCACTGGCCACCAAAGTCACCAGACTTTACACCTGTCGATTTTTGTCTGTGAGAGTCGATGAAAGGCGAAGTGTACAAACAAAAACGAACACAAAGGACATTTTGGTCGCTCGCCTTATGAATAGTGCTCCTCCCATAAAAGAACAAACCAACCTCAGAAGAGGAAAATTTATTGTTGTCAACAGAACGGAAAGTGAATTGAACCGTTGAAGTGTACTGATATCTAGTAAATAAGCAATAAATGTAATCTGATTTGTAATGTTTGTTATGCGTAACATTGAAACAGCAATATCTCTACACCGAATAAAAAATGGACACATGCTTAAATGAACTTCTTTATTCAGAATAGTCCACATTGACATTCTCTAAAATATTCACTAATCCTTCTTCATAATCACCCTCTACTAAAGTGGTTCCAGACTTTTGATTCATTGTGTATTTCAAGCATACCGTTTAACGGAGATGCTAATTTATGCATGAAGTGAAGAAGTCCATATTCTCTTTGATTATTCAACAATGTTACTAATGTAGCTATAACTACTAAGAGTTATTTCAGCACAAAACTTCTCTTTATTTCAGCACAAAACTTCTCTTTGATTTTTCGCAATGTTACTAATGTAGCTACAACTACTAAGAATTACTTCAGCACAAAACTTCTCTTTGATTATTCAACAATGTTACTAATGTAGCTACAACTACCAAGAATTATTTCAGCACAAAACTTCTCTTTGATTATTCAACAATGCTACTAATGTAGCTACAACTACCAAGATTTCTTTCAGCACAAAACTTTAAAGTGGACTGGTTACCCGTTCATGAAAAAGTATCACTTTTCTTCATAATCGTTATATTTATTGTAAGGCAAGAAGCTTGAAAACGAAACAGATCAAGAGTTTTACATAATACAAAAATATTAACAATATTCTTCAGCACTTCGTATACACATTTTGTACTTCGCTATATCAAAATCGGTCTTGAACGATGCGTGTTTTGAAGAACTTACATTGGATTCTTTTCAGGGTACCAAAACCTATTCAAGGACACCACATTTCCACCTACAGGAATTATAATGGATTCCATATGTCATACCGATCATTTTTACGGTTAAATGTCACCGTGGGGATTAAATGATCTCGAGTGATTAAAGAACCCCCGTGAAGGTTTGTGGAATCGTAATTCCTGTAGACCACAATGGCTTAAAAAGAAACAGAAAGCACAAGAGCAGCTCTGCCTTTAAACGAGTAGGACACGAGCAGAGATGTGAAATGCTGCCTCCCCACTCTGCTCTCGTTGGTCAGTCTATTGATCATACTCCACATGCTCCTTCCCACTAATGCATTTCTATCGATTCTTCCAATATTGACTTACTTGTTTACGATCCCCCACACGCACACAGCAACAAACAGGGAGGAAAGTTAAGTACTCCACTTACCTGAAACAGAAAGAAACCATATGTCATTCTCACAATGCAATGTTACCTACTTCATGCCATAGGCTACGTCTAGGAAACAAGCACAACAAGGACTTCGTTTTTATAACAATTATTGCGAAAACAGACGAAATGATACACGGGGTGAGTAAAAAGTATGAAACAAAGCTTGTAACTCTCTTATTTATAATTTTCTATGAAGAAACTGTTTATACAAAAGTTGTAGGATATCAAAGAAGGAACATTTTGAACATATTTTCAAGTACTATGCTTTTCATTTATGAAGAGTGTGTCAATGAGTCTGTTTTTTTTAAATGGCACCATTTTTGGATTCTCCAGGTATCAGTACATTATATTGCCATTTATAAACTATTCTTTTGCTAAAAATTACCTCTTTTGATGGCAATGTATGTGTACTGAAAAGGGAAATTTTGATGTTTCAGTACATCAATTTGAGGAGGCTTTGGATTAAAGAACTGCAGGCAAAAGTTAATAGAAACAAGTGAATAAAGCTAATAAAAACAATTGAATAACAATGATTAAAAATTAAACAATTTCAGAGACAGATTTAGGAATTTTTGGCAGTAAACGGGGGCCATTTTGAGCACCTTTTGTAAACTGAAATCAACACGTGATGTAACACAACAATGCTAATTTTGGTTTTAGTGGGTTTTCTTGCTTTAAAATCCATTTATTGCATTACTATTGCAGTTAAATTTCAATGATGCATATCCTACAATGTATGTTTTTTAAATTACAAGTTTAAATAACATTAATATTGTTACGCAATTGTTTTATTAATTTTTCTCACTTCTTTCTATTAGCTTTTGTCTGCAATTGTTTAATCCAAAGCCTCCTTAAAATTATGTACTGAAGCATTAAAATTTTCCTTTATTTAATACACATACATTGCCATCAAAAGAGTTAATTTTTTTACAAAAGAATATTTATAAATGGCAAAAAAATATATGATTTTGTACGTACTGATGATACCTGGAGAATCCCAAAATGGAGATATAAATACATTGTGCTATTTAAAAAAAAACAGACTCTTTGGAACATCCTCTATAAATGAAAAGCATAGCATTTGAAAACATGTTCAAATATTCCTTCTTTGATAACCTACAAATGATGTATAAATAGTTTCTTCATAAAATTAGAAATAAGAAAGTTACAAACATTGTTCCATTCTTTTTACTCACTCTGTATATAAATAATATAAAAAATTTGCGTTCATATTTCATAAACAATACCCAACTGAATGACACAATGCATGAAAAATAATAAATCAAACACCAAAATAGATCAACGTGACATTTGAAAACCACGACGAAGATGAGGGGATTCTTTCAGAAACGGAAAGTGTCAAATGTGTATCTTGATCTTGAATATGATAAAAAGATAGACAAAAAAATCCCCTACAGGGCAACGGCCTCTTACCCAAGGTAGAGACTTCTATTATTCTCAAATGGTGAGCCAGTCCATGAGAGATCAAACATATTATATTGTAGACAGTCTCAATTATTTTATATTCATACTTTACACACAATGCCACTTTAATGTCTCTGACTCAACAGTAATAAACACCGTTCCGTTTTCATCTCACTACATTGCCCTTCCATAAAGAAAGCTCCCTGGCCACAGACGTCCATTTCTTGAATATGATGGTTATATAAATATAGAAATGATTATACAGACATAAATGATAATGACTATAGAGATTTTACAAATGTAACGATGGTGATAATACTGATATAGAAATGATATGAGGATAGGAGTGGTAATATGAAGACGAGGACGATGGAAAGAAGACAGACACGATAACCTGAAGACATGGACCATAAAATAGGAATGATGCTATGAATCAGGGACGTTGATATGAATAAAGGAATGATGATAAGACTGGGATAAGGGTGGTAATATAAAGATAAGGGAGATGATATGAAGACATAAATGATAATAATAAGAAGAGATGGATGATAATATGGAGAGATATGATGTTATGAAGACGGGATGACAGCAATATGAAGATAAGGATTATAATGATAATATGAAGACAAATAATGATGATGATCATCCAAGAATTGGCTGTATAGGGCTAAATGTTTACAGTCCATGTCTGTAAATCGGATATGAAACACGATTTTAGCTTCTAGGATAAGGAACATTTGTAACATTAAAATACCCACGGCCATTAGGGCGATGTTTTTCGTGAGGGTGTCTGTTGTTAAGGGGTTGGAAAATTATCGTTAAATTGTTACTTGGAGCATGATGTTGGTGTTTTTTGGTCGTTGTTCATAAATTATGAACAACTTATACCCCCTGTGGGAAATTTCCTCACCTTACAACGCTGTCTTTAATCTACTTACGACTCGGAAAGAAACTGGAAGGTAATTCTAAACAGCTCTAGAGAGAACAACATATATATCCTGCAACATAACTTGCAGATTGCAGTGCTTGATGGTTAAGAAGGGCGGAGGGCGATGGGGAGAGGAAATTATAACACAATTTCAAAAGTACTGCAAATTAAAACGTAACACGTGCTAACGATTGCATAAAAAAGGAACTTAAAAAAATGTTGAAATGGAGGAAAAATAAAAAGAGAGAAAAGTCTCGCGATGGCTGTATATAATGGTCTTTGCCAAACGTTTCTGGCTTAACTGGGAACGCTGCCATAAATAAATACAGAGTTTACTGGAACCCCCACCCCCACCCCACTGCTAATCTACTCCAAGTCCACAACTTTAAGCGTGTCGTTTGTTGGATTTAGCTGTCGCTTTAACAGGCTCCAAGCATGATTAAAATATCAAATGGTATGGCAAGATTAAAGCAGGAACAAATATCGTACATTCCTACAGTCTACTAGTTATAAAATAACTTAATAAAACGAAATTGAGGTTTTGCTGTGTGAAATTATGTAAGTCAATTTGTCACTTTTCCCTCTTTTTTTCACAGAGCTCTTAAACCGGACGCACGCAGAACAAAAATGACATCCTCTTCTTCATTAACTCCGCATTATTTAAAGGATTTTATGCAAAGAATTAGTTTATCTTTCATTTCCTCCGCAATATTCTATGCAAATAATTTATTTCGGTGTAACTCATTATCAGTCTTACTAATAAACCGTGTATAGTTTTTATACTAGACTTATGCAGAGTTGAGACAGAAAACGTTACTAATAAACCATGCAGAAGCGATGGACGTATAAACAGCCTGTAATTATACAATGGGAATTGCTTTGCAGTAGTTATATACACGAAACCCCTTGTTTAAGCGATGTATATTGAGAAAAAATGGCCGCCCCTCTAACAGCTGTTCGTATTGACTGTCATTTTATGATGATGTTTGCCTAGTAACCAAAGAAGAACAAACCAAAGAACACAGAATAATTAGAATAATATTACTGTAGCTTGTACTCTTTGACCAAAATATAGTATGGTAATCGATTAGAGCCAGTTGTACTATCGATACTTAACACGCCACACTAGAGCGCTCTACCGGATGCAATAGAGAACCTCAGATATTCTATTATCTTTCGTAACGAAATAATGACGAAACTATGACGTAGCTGTGTAACAGTTGTACTGTTATACGCGACGTATGTAGTGATTATTAGTAAGGAATTTACACACGACGTATAAATGAGCTACTCATTGTATAAGTATAAGACAGTTAAACGTCTGTATATAGAGTTTTTATTAGTAAGGCCGTATATGTATGACATTAAAACACAGGATCAAACTCGGAGTAATAAGAAGAAGCGGGTTAGATGGTATAGCAAAAAGAACTCAAACGATGATATTACTAATATATTGTAAAGGACACGTGTCGAGAATGGATCCATCCATATGGATGTACAGTCTTAGAAAAGAGTTCTGTCGCAAGATAGGTTGTTAGTTCCAGAAAGGAGGCACTGCGCACAATCAGAGGACGAGCGACCTGGTTCACAAAAGAATGGCTAGTTGAGGTAATAAAATTAGTCTTATTTCATCGTATGTCTGATCATGCGCAATGCCTCCTTTCTGGGGCTTATAAAGTATCTGTGCTACAAATCTTTTTTCTAAGACTGTACATGTCAATATGGTGGGATCCAAGACTAGGACAGAGGAACACTGGACGTCCAAACACAAGATGGGCTGAAGAATTAAAGATAAGTTACAATTAGATGGTCAGCAGAGGCGTATACTGGTTAAAGGGTTTGGGCTACCGCTGACCCTATTATTACACAAAATATATCTAACAATTACTTTAATTTTAATTACTATGGTAAAACTAATAATACAAAATTATTACATTATGTTATATTATAAACTTTTTCTTTTGTAATTTCCTTGGGCTACCGCCGGTAGCCCGCAAAATACGCCCCTGATGGTCAGTGAAGTAGAGTGGGAATGGAATGGAATTTAACTGAGGGGGGCACGGAAGGCCCAGCACTGCGACCTGTTGAGATCTATTGCGCTAACCCTCGATATGGAATGAGTTGTGTGCCACAGATCTCCTTCGCGCACCGACCTAACCACATGACTCCCTACGACCGACAGCCGACAGAAATCCTTATACCATTCCTGCTTCGGCAACTTTCCCCAAGGCCCCCCTGTCGGTCCGAGGCGAAACTCCTCCCCCGAGTAGGTCCGCCTCGGGTGCTCATTGCATAAGCCATCCAACGTCGCTTAAATACATTCCACGGAGGCCGGTCGAGAGAGCCAGCAGCTTCGGGAGGCCGCCTGTAGAGTGATCTGAAAAACCAGAAACGGAATGATGAGGAAAGGATGATGGGGGAGGATAGGAAGTGGCGAAGATGAGTGGGGTTCCAATCGCTTGATTAAGTTACCTAATATTCAGCCATAGGAGTGAGGGAAAAAACCCCGAAAAAAGACCTCACCCAGACAATTCGTCCTGACCGGGAATCGAACCCGGGACCGCTGTGTTCGGGAAGTAGAGTGGGAATTCAATGTATACAATGACAAGAAGAAATAGACGAGTTATGTGAAGTGTAATTGCGAAGTGACGAAGACTGTTGTATTAAATTATTGAATAACTTAATAAGGGCCAGACAGTAATGACATTTATGCACAAAACGACATTGAATATTTATGTAGGATTTAGATGTGTTTGATACCCCATATTGCTGAACTGTGGAGCTTTTTTATCGGCAGTATTTTGTGTTATCGGTACCTTGCGAGTTTTCTCTGATCACAGGAAGCTTTACCTCATTGGGGATTTATGGCTGAAATAAATAAGCAAGGAAATAAGTGGATAGTACAAATTGCTTCAAGTGTGAGGACGATAGAGATCAAGGGATCCAATCCTTGGAAGTTTGGATATTATTATTATTATTATTATTATTATTATTATTATTATTATTATTATCATCATCATCACCGTCGACATTGTATTATTTCTTCACCGCAGGTAACTACATTTCCCTGTATCAATTTCATTGATTTTCCAGCATGAAAGATGGAGAACTCCCAGATGACTACGCAGAACGCGGATGCAGATGACTGGTTGACACGACGCTCCGCCTGTTCTGTCCCTGGAGAGGGATCTTGGTGTCCATTACATAGGAGGCTGGATGGACTCCACTGTCCCTATATTAATGCTGACGGATAGAAAAAACTGTTTGTTCTGTATCGAACGTCAGACCCAAAATCTCTCCCGTCCAAGTCTCCTCTACTGTGAATTCAGGATCATACAAACTATTAAAAAATGCAGAAAACAGTAGTAGAAAATAGTAATATGCGTTACAAGAGCGGTATGTTGATGTTTTCATGTTCGAGGAAAAGATTGAAAAAGCGAAACGTAGTTGAGCTTTTTTAATTTCCGAGTACATGAAAACAAACATACCGCTCGTGTATCGTACATTATTTTGTGCGAAGATCGTTTATTACATACCTGAAAGAGGAATTTCTAATTAGTTGCTATGAAATCTCCATCTTGGTTTCTGTTCAATGACAGCAATTTTGGAAAACAAAAATATCTCTCTTCAACATTGTTGCTATAAAATGTTTTCTGTGTTTACTATATTGCAGCAGGCCGTGATATACGTCTGTCTTTTTTTCGCCCCAGTCTATAAATGCGAACTTAAAACAAACGGTAAGGTTATGTAATGATTTATTTTTCATTTTAATATTTTAACAATATTATTTATATAACATATTGCAGTAATAACATCGGCATCTGGAATCTTGTTGATTTTTTCACGGCTTCCTTAATGTTACTTGCATCACGAATGCAATAACTTTAGTGGAGTAGTAGAGTATATTGAATTTTTGCAAATATTTAAAAACAATAATTAACAGTGCAATTTAGGTGAAATTGCAGTGGTAAGTTTCCAATTTATAATTATTACTATGTTAAACGTCTCTAAAAATAATATGTTAAAAGCCTAAAGCAGTAAAATGAATGTCGCGCTTAAGCGGTAAGAAGAGGGAAATTGTTATGTGTGTTACGTTGGGAATACTGAATGTGATATTTCACACTTACAGCGTATTGGTTTTGAGCGGAAAACAAGCAAATACGCACGATCTCGCACAAACGTATTGTACTTGACTTAGCTCGGGAATTCCAACCAAAGGAATTTTACATCATTATACTCCAGATTCTGTGAAATTATTTATATTATCATTGCTTCATATTGGTTATTACAATGTATCACGTTTAATTTGAGATCAAAGAGTCGTTAATTGGAAGTCAAATGTACTATTTTGTGCTTTTAGGAACTCTAACTAGATTGCTTCCGATTCAGACACCTCAGCCGAGGACAGAACCCTTCTTCTCTCCTCCTAAGTAATTATATATATAGAGGGTGAGTCAGGAGGAAAGGTAGCCTACATGTTGATAATATTGGTGATTCTGAACAAAAAAGTTTATATGAAATATGCCCTGCTCTTAACAGTATCTGACATCCAGCTGTTTTAAAATCACGGGCGTCAGTCTCAAGTCCTTTATCAGCACTCATATGCAAAAGCAACCAAAACATTAGATTGTAGTAGGATCAATGAAACGTATCCTGGGCGTTGGATCAGTCGCGGTGGAGTCATTTCTTGGCCAGCGAGGTCACCCGACCTTACTCCATTGAGTTACTGTGTGTGGGGTTGACTTTAGACCAAAGTCTATAAGCACAAAATGGAAACAAGGGAGGAACTTCTCGCTCACATTTTACATGCTTGAGCTCAAGTAAAGGAATGTCCGAATCAGCTCAGATCAACAACACAACAACTGTCGACAGGAGCTGCAAAGCGCATTGAAGTTGACGGTGGACTTTTTGAATATGTTCTGTAAAGAAAAGTACACAATTGAACAGAACATAAGGTAACAATGTTTAATTTACTATCATGTGTATTTTTCCCGTTCCTCAATGTTTATATTAATTTTCTCCAAAACCGTTAAGAACAGGACATATTTTCATATAAACTTCTTTGTTCAGAATCACCAATATTATCACTCCTCAAACCATGTACCCTTCCTTCTAACTCAACCTGTTTACACCGAACATAATAATGATGCAAGTAAACAATGTCTTTCGTCTGCTGCAAAACGGTAACGTTGAAGTTGTCTGTGCATAACTCACACCAGGCGTCTAAGCATCGGTTTATTAGTAACTGCCGTGTACATTTTATCTTGTCACTGGACATCTTGAGCTTCCTACATCCCCAAGCCTACATTAGGGGTTCTGACGTTTTTTATGGTGCTCCCCCATGGTCCTAATATAAACTTTAATGCCCCCCCTGCACCAATTAATCACCTTATAGAATTTTTTTATTATATGTTCTAAAATTAACCTTTCTCGCCTTCATCGCCGAGGGGCGCACCCCATACTTCACAGACCATTGCTATATCGCCTGCCTCCTACACCGTGCCTTGGCTGCGTGGAGTGCAAGAGCAGATTTGAAGTCTGGTTGGTTGTCTTGTTGACTGTAACAAGTTAAGTATGATGGACCGCCCTACATGCAGCTGAGCGACCTTTACAGCGATGCTGGAAGGAGAGTAATTGATGTGTGTTTAACTGTCCGGGATTATTTGGAGGAGAGTAGTTAAGATGTTAGTACAATGAGATCCCTCTTACGTCATACATCACGTCACGAGGACAATGACGTTATAATGCGGGTGAATAGCTTTGTCTTATATTTATATACAAAACAAAAATGTAAAACTACGTTGGTGCTATATCATTTTATAGATCTGCTGCCTTTTATTTTTGGCACAGGATCTTTTGCGTTTTTCCTTGGCAAACTCCGCCTTGGGTAGAGAAAATATATATTTGTCATTGTCTTCTTTGCATGGATACGTTTGTATCGTTCTTATATAAAGAGAGAATTCAATTTAATATACGAAGTTCAGCCAAAAAAACATATCAGAATATATGAGCCGGCATTATACCCCGATCTTGAAATTGTTGTTGCACATGGCATGCAATGAATTGTTCGTAAGTTTAAATTTAAGCAAATTACAGCCGTCTTCTTCATATCAGTTCTTCAGGCTTGATTTCTTGTCACGTATGTCTTGTCTGTTTCATGATTTGAGACGCTCTTCTCCAAATATGTCTGTCTGCAAGTTAGGTTTACTTTTGCTTACTATAGGCGTTATTATAGCATAGTTTTATTTATAGTCCTAGGTTTATTGCACCTATTTATTTATAGTTAGATAAATTTACGTTTATTTTATTTTTTTATTGCTGTAATTATTGTACATTTTTATTTAATATTGTAATGTTGTTATTGTATATTATATATCATTGCCACCGGGTGTATATCCAATTGTAGTGCTAATAAATACGAGATGTACATACATACATACATCCTAACATACATACATAACACACACACATATATACATAACACTCACATATATACATAACACACACATATACATGTGTATATATATATATATATATATATATATATATATATATAGCCTACATACATATACAGTATAAGCAGAGTCTAGTATATACAGTCACGAAGCTCAATACGTAATAAATATGCATACATAGATAGTTGCTAACCACTAGGATCGCTACTATCGCCTCATTACAGACAATGGGAAATAGTACCTGCACAGTCTATTGTTCCTAGCACCCTCAAAACTCAAGCTTCGTGACTGTATATACTAGATTGTGGTATAAGTATACATACATACTGTATGTACACGCCGCATGTATTGATGTATAACCATTTGCGCCTTGGTTATTAAGATTAATCCTGTTCTGAGGTGGGTCACCTATTACGTCGGTTTCTGTTAGCCCCGTGTGATAGGATGACGTAATTATAAATATGGAAGAAGGTAGGATGGATGATGTTGAAAATGATGGCAAAATGATCTCAGGATCCGGCGCCGAAAGTTACCCAGCATTTGTTCTTAATGGGATAAGGAAAAATCTCGGAAAAAACCTCCCAATCAGGTTTCGATCCTGCATCCGCTAGTTTCGCACTCAGACAAGCTGACCACTACTCCAAAGCGGTGTGTGTTTTTGTGTATGTATGTTCATTTTTATTTTAGTTTGTCATTTACCGACGCTGTAAAAACTAGTAGGTACCATTTAACAACGATGGAATTCGTCATAACGAGATAATATTTGGCGAGATGAGGTCACGGATTCGCCATTCGACTATCTATCTGACACTCGCATTACAATTGGGATAAACGTCTGAAAAAAACAAACCAGGTAATCAGACAAGGAAGAAGTCGAACTTACGCCCGAGCTCCGGAAGGATGTTTCAAGTTTTTATGTTTTTTTATTTAACGACACTCGCATTATTATCTATTATCAACGTCGCCGGTATGTCGGAATTTTGTCCCGTAGTTATTTTTTAAATGTCAGAAAATTACTGACATGAGCGTGTCGCATTTCAGCACATTTAAATGCCATCGATCTGGGCCGGAATCGAACCCGCCACTTCGAGCACAGAAGGCCAGCACTTTACCGACTGAGCCACCCAGGCCGACGGGATATGTTTATAAAGTTACTTTTATGATAGTCTGTTATGATTAGAGCCCGGATGTTAGGTATTTATAATAGTTAAAATAGGCAAGCAAAAAAGGAAATAAAAACATAAAAAAGCACAATAATCTTTGAAAAAGGCATTACAAATTTTAAAAAGGCGTAATATATTTTAGCAATAAATTTAAATTATATCAACATAACTCACATATTTACTTCGTAGGTGACACATGTTGACTTATAAAATACTTTTTTCCGTGATTAACTGTCTTTTCACAATTCTTACATAACAAAACTGTTCCATCAGTTGAAAACACATGGGAACCAAATTCACTAACGTAAGTATGAAGTTTACTTTGCAATGGTTTACTGAATTTAGGCATTCGAGCTAACCGATCTTATAAGAAATACCTTAAAAAGACAAAATAGGCAAAATAAAAATTGGTCCTATCACTTTGATTTACTCCAAATCACATTTATATCTATGCAAATAATGATTTACTTCCATCCAGTAAAAAAGTCATTTTGCCAAACATCCGGGCTCTAGTTGTGATATTTTCAAAGTGTGTGTGTGTGTGTGTGTGTGTGTGACTAATGCCTATCCACTTCACTTGCTTGATTCGGGTTCCGCATACTGCGGATAGAAGGCAGGGATGTGACCCATTTTCAATTTGCACACCACTTCGGCGGGCTACGTTATGCATGGTGGATATCTGTGAAGAGTTAAGTCGTATATTAAGGTGAGTATATGTTAAGTGTTTGTGTAAGTGTAGTGTAGAGAATGGGTGATGATGATGAAGGTGGAAGAAGGGGAAACCCGGTGCCGGCACGTAGCCTACTCATGTCGAACAGCACCAAGGGGGCCGCCAGACTTAACATCCCCATCCGACGGACGAATCACTATCAACAGTGACATATGCCTCCCCTTCAAAAATGTACTGCGGGGAGATTGGGGATTTAACTCAGGCATATTGGAGCACAAATAGTGATTAGAAGTTGTGCACCACTATCTCTCCTAATTCCGAGATACAAATTTTAAGTAAAATAGTTTATTTTACTATTAGAACAATTATTGCCTGTCGCGGAAATAATGAACAGATTATCTCAACAATCAGAACAGTGAGAGAATGTTATTGAAAAATGTCGATCAGGATCTTTATTTCAGAATGAAAAACAATTATTCTTCCTCCAGTTAAAATTATCTCTGATATGGTACATAAAGCAGTCATTCCACATAGAGTCGGATATTAATTCAATATATATCCTGGAATTTCACTTCAATCAGCAATAAAAGTACCTGAGAGCCGCGGACGTGTACAAATCGCTGCGCCCGCTCGCTCGTCACATTTCCGGAAATGCCTCGCAGCAGTCAGCAGTCTCTCATTTCCTCCGTAATAAATGGACGCGGGCGGCATCGAATTGAAAGCTTTCACAGTTGGTTGAAGACACCGTGCAGCTATTCCAGACCCACGTGTCCAGCAACACGGGCACCTTGACCTTTCCACGAACGCGGCAATTATAGTCTCCATTTATTAGTAATTTCTGCCGACCGTTGTGTACGCGACGGTTAAGGTGCAGCTATGACATGAAAGAAGGCCATGATCGTGGTCAACGGTGTTCAGTTTAGGAGGGCGCACGCGCTCGTGTTCCCCGCCCCAGCCTCATGACTTCGCTCTAGGGGCGATGCCCCCAGGGATTGATTACTTTAAGCTGAAAAATTGTAACTTTTCAATCAAAACAGTAATGTTCTCATGCTCGAGAAATAAAACAATCTCTACAATGTATTATTTCATTGCCTAATAATCAAACTCCTATTTATGTGTTCTTAGAGTAAGAATGGGAATTTTTTAAAAGGGCATCAGTCTCAAGAAGTAAATCTGTGGGGGAATGGAAAAAAAATTGTCAGGTTAAAAATATAATTAGAAATATTCATTTCCGTTGATACCACCTGAATCGCAGTCTTCATTTATCTAAATTAACAAAGGTAAAAGGTAAAGGTATCCCCGTAATATGCCATGAAGGCACTTGAGGGGGCATGGAGGGGCTAATTAACAAACGATCATTAATTTTCTTGTGTACATTTAGTTATTATTCACGTTTAAAATTAGGGAAAACTTAAAACTTAATGGTAAACATTTTATTTCAGCTTATGTTAATAGACATTTCAAATAAAACAAACCAAACTATACATTTGAAATTACCTCTCAATACAGAAATTAACAACAACAACAACAACAACTATATATATGAATGGGAATTTTTTAAAAGGGCATCAGTCACAAGAAGTAAATCTGTGGGGAAATGGAAAAAAAAATTGTCAGGTTAAAAATATAATTAGAAATATTCATTTCCGTTGATACCACCTGAATCGCAGTCTTCATTTATGTAAATTAACAAGCAATCATTAATTTTCTTGTGTACATTTAGTTATTATTCAAGTTTAAAATTAGGAAAAACTTAAAACTTAATGGTAAGCATTTTATTTCAACTTATGTTAATAGTCATTTCAATTAAGACACCAAACCAAACTATACATTTGAAATTACCTCTCAGTACAGAAATTAACAACAATATATTTAGGAACATTAAATCCAGACGTTTGAGATGGGCAGGGCATGTAGCACGTATGGGGGAATCCAGAAATGCATATAGTGTGTTAGTTGGGAGGCTGGAGGGAAAAAGACCTTTAGGGAGGCCGAGACGTAGATGAGAGGATAATATTAAAATGGATTTGAGGGAAGTGGGATATGATGATAGAGACTGGATTAATCTTGCACAGGATAGGGACCGATGGCGGGCTTATGTGAGGGCGGCAATGAACCTGCGGGTTCCTTAAAAGCCATTTTTAAGTACATATATAAACATTTAGTCATCATATCGTTCAGTGGTTAAAGGCCACTTCATAATGTCCCTATATAGATCACAATATTCCTCTGGAACGTAGTGCAAAGATGTAGCAAAATCCTTCATTTTGCCAACTTTTATAGGCACTTTACCGCTCATGTATGCTTTGTTACGAGGGAAACTCATTTCCAGATGATGGAGCATTCTCATGTCAAATATGTGGCCAATAATGCCATTGATAGTACCATAAGCAGCAGTAGGCTAAGTGATCATCTCTGTTGTTGAAGTGCAATGTTCTTGCAAAAAATGTCTTCAAAACGTTGAAATTCGCCCGAATTTGCGAGTATATAAGCTATTTCGTAAGTCAACATATTTCTGTTTTATCGCGACTACGAAATTACGTATTTACGGTCAGAAACAATTAAGTATCTAATTTAATAGTTTACTATGCATATTTGCACATTTCGCGTTTTTGAAGTTCAACATAAAATTGTGCTTCTAACAATAAATTGAAAATTGATGTTCAACTGATTAATCACATAGAGGAAAAGAAGTCGAAGATCAAAACTTAAGTAAGAAAAGGGTGGTTAGTCTGTTTTGAATGCACTTGCAGCTTCTCTCTGTGAACACATTGGAAGCCCCACACTTTCACGCGATCCACAAAAAGAAAAGAGGCCATTTATCATCACCTTAAAATATAAAAACAAAATTACCGACAAGATCGCACGACAAATCAAATTTAGCAAGTCGATGGGCTCCTCTTAAAGCCGCCGTCGAGCGGAGTGTTAATTAAGCTGCCACCGACGGAATACAAATGATATTTCAGTGATCGGCAGTGTGAGTCTTTTCATTAGTATAAACAACTTCTGCCCCATTCGTTGCACCTAATATATTTACATCCTGTAAGCAGCAGCATTTATCGAGAACCATCTCCAATGCGGCTTTCCCTTCCCTGTTATTATGGCAACAAATATGGAGTTTAAAGGGGGTGTGCCGAAAATCCTGCACGCACGTAAGATAATATGCAAATTACACGACAGTAGTAATGGTAATGTTTATGCCCGGTATACGATGTCTTCTAAGTGTTACATGCTATTACGGGACTATAGCTTATAAAGTTATAATGAGTAACAAGTGTAGTTAATTCATAAGGTGAGATCTTAAGCCCTGAGCTCTGCTTGTTTCATTTCTGAAAGACGATATTCAGTGCTGCCAAATGGTTTTCAATCGATTCCGCTAGATTGCGTTTAAAATCCCGCGATTTTGGTAAAAAATAAGCTAGACTTCTGTGAACAGCGATTACAAAAGTACTTAAGTGATTTTTAATTTAGGGCCAGGATTCATATCATAAAGTCTGAAATAAGCATAACAAATAAAAATTATGCAAAAAGATGCAAAATAAAATTTTTGTGTGTTTACTACCTTTCTAGTCCCGCGCCGTGGCTTCGTGGTCTAAGGCATCCTGCCTATACTAAAAGCCAGGTTATGAACCGACTAAAGCGGAAGCAACGTTCTGTTGCTCTTTTTCTAAGCTCTGTTGCCACATAGTGGCGCGAGATTCAAAGCGTGTTCAGCGTTTGTCACCGATATGTTTAAAATAACTACGTACTATCTATAGTTCTCGATAACACTATCAACAATATTAGTAATTAAAATTACTGTTTTTAAGAAAGTACGAGCTAATGACGCTGGTACGAAATGCGACTCGTAATGCACGTGGTACTCCAAAGGAACTGGGAAGTTTGGCTACACTGTTTCCGTGATTCCGTTGCCAGATTTTCGTTAGCAGACGACATTTTCACGTGAGGCCCAATGAAAAGCTCCGTTCTCCTTCCCCCCTCCACCCCGCCATACTCAACGTGTCATCGCTGCACAGGTTACCCCTCTAACCCGCACTTTCCTCTCGCCCTGCCAATTACTTCCTGTTTAGTCGGTTCATAACCTGGCTTTTAGTATAGGACTCGCGTAACAGAATGCGCGCTGGTTCGAGTCCTCATGGGAGAAGAAATTTTCTCATGAAATTTCGGCCAGTGTATGGGACTGCTGTTCACCCAGCATCTTGATGCACTTGGGGAGCTACGATAGGCAGCGAAATCCGGTTGCGAATGACAGCTATAACGGCTGGGGGGGGGGGGGACTCATCGTGCTAACCACACGATACTTCCATTCTGGTTGGATGATCGTCCAACTCTGCTTCGGCATGTGAGCGTGAGGCCAGTAACTGGTTGGTCGGTCTTGGCCCTTCGTGGGCTGTAGCGCCACGGATTATTATATTATACTACCTTTCTAAGAAACGAAATGTGAATGATAGGTAGGCATAGGCCCATAGCTATGCTTTTTCATTTGATATTAAGGTTCAATTTGTATACCTTATTTCATTTCTTTGTTTACCTTACTTTTCCTTACTGCAAAACACAACTAACAACTTCTCAATGTTCTCTGTTGTCATACTTCGTTTTTCGTCTACAAGAATATTTTTGAATGCTGAAAATTATCATTACAACATCACAAATTCAGTGTACAAATTGTGAGTTTGTAAGATCCAGGTTCAAGCAAGCCACATCTTCTTGGCATAAGATCTTCTTCGCTTTCAGCATAGTCCCGTAACTAGTGTTTTTATAACACCATGTATAGTTTTATCTTGATAGCCTCACCAATGGCCTCTTGTGTGTGGGAAATGCGTTCTGACAGGGATTTTATTAATCTTGTAGTGTAGGCTTTCACGGCCGGAGTCTATAGATCTACCAGCCACGGAATCAGTTGCCTTAGGTACACCGAGAAGAGTTTTGCGACCTCGGATACCACTCCACTGAAGATGTCTGCCGCAGTTGCAGACGAAACGTCTGGTAGAAAACCAACCAACAGACCACGGCCTTTCAGCCCGGAAAATGAATCTAGATCTAGGGATTCTATTACTTCCAATAATTTTGCAGGTGGTATCACGTATCAACGCACTCATTCAAACCGCACAAAAAATACAACAAAATCACGCACTTGATACTCGGTCTACTGGCACCCCAACCACTCCCATGGTTGGAGTGGTTGTTTTGGTTTTTCCACAGCTATTCTTCATCTGCAAGAAAATTCCGATTATCGCGTACAGCAAACAAAATACATATACTGATAACCAAACAACCAAGTCTCTCTCTCTCTCTCTCTCTCTTTTACAAAATATGCACATTTGGGGAAGGTTGTACAACAAAATTCTGAAATTATAGAACAATATATGCACAATAGTCTGTAACATGCAAGAATATGCACGAATAACCTTGCACACTCGTCATCACCATAGGTAGAAAGTTCGTACCAAAACATAGATTTCAGTTGAGTATAACGTGGAGTATAGATATCACCGAGCCTTGCCCTGCTACCGCTCGATACACACGATACGCAGTTCACATAAACAACGCATAGTGTCATTCTGTGCACCTGCGTAGAGTGGTGAATAGTTTGAAGAATACTGTTAATTTATGTTAATATTTTTGGTTCTGAAAAAAGTGAGTTATACTGTTATTGTATTATTTACGTAATGTTAATATTATGCATGATTTCAAAAAAATTATCTCATCTGTTATTAAATAATTATGCAAACAGAAGTGTGGAACACGTTTATTTCTTCCCGGATTATTCTTCGTTAAATGTTGACGTCTCGTGCTGCTATGCATTCGGTTGCGTTACAGTCCAAGTTCAACATCGGAATTACGATACGAACTTCCTAGCTGTCATTACAATAGAAATGAAATATTTTCTTTAAAACAATTACTATGGGTTTAATATTATGTGTCACATACGAGATACACTATTAGATTCACAAAATAGTTGTTCACCTGATGATAGTAAAATATACTGTATCGTATTTCAGATTTGCTCCAATAACGTCTTGTGACGTGGAAGGAATATTTTTGGAGTACACATGAGCCGTTCAGAGCAGAAGTGGTGTAAGTCAAAATTGGTTAATGAGGTTTAAAGTAAAAATTCTGTAACATACAGCGCAAAATAGCAATTAATATGTCCTTCGTGCTATCCACTGACTACTAATAGTTTAAATAAATTGAATATTAATTGCTACTTTGCACTGTAGTTTACAGAATGTTTACTTTAAACCTCGTTACCCAATTTTGACTTACACCACTTCTGCTCTGAACGGTTCAAATATTGTTTTTTTTTTTTTCTGAACATAAAAGGAATATTTCTTTTGATAAAATGAAAATGTTCATTGTTATTTGTGTAATGAGGCTAGAATCATAATTGTATACTTTGTATGATATAAATGTATGGATAAATTATTTTAGTTTGGGAGTTACGAAGTTTATAATTACAAATTATTGTTTTTTATATCATTCGTTTATTATTTTCTTGTTCTAAGGCTGTGGACGATTGAAGCAGATGTTTGATTACCATCCGGCTGTACATGTTTGTTGTTCTGGTTCACTGACATTGAGGAATGCGCTATTACTGTTAATTCGGTAGAGATATAGTCCAAGCTCACACAACTTAACAGTTTTGGTATCAACTTCCTAGCTCTGGATGAATAATGATTAGGGCTAGGATTTTGATGAAATTGCATCTTTTTTCCAGTAAGCCAGCAACAGCTGCTTTAGTATTTATGTGTTATATGATAAACTGAGTGTTTTAAGACATATTTGTTAGGGAATTTTTTTGCATTTTTTGACTGTTTCAATTCATAAGGACATCTTTTGTTTTATTCGGTAATTTTTTAGGCTTTTTCATTTAATTCTGGCCATAAATCCCCATTATTAATTTAAAATAATATATATTTCCTTTTATATTTTCTTTACATATTTTGTCCATTAATACTCATTATTTTGTATAATATTTTAACCGTTTTTCTACACAAATATTGCCATTTTAACGTAGTACACCCCACGCAATGGATCAGTCCAACCACCCCTTCAATATAGACTCCTCTGTACCTGCTAATTCCAGATAAGAGTGGCCTTGTGGTAGACTACATGGAAACTAAGAAGTATATAAAAGTATATAAAGTATATACTGACCGGCTACTGACCTCACGTCCACATGCCGACGCAGAGGTGAACAATCATAGATGGAAACTACATCAGATAAAATAATTAAAGTGTACTACTTAGAAAAAATTATGTAAAATTTAATTTAATTACTAGTCTAAATATTAAGTAGTACAAAACCTCTTTTCCTACTAAGGTAATTATGTAAGATTAATTTTTAGGGCATTTTGAACGTCATTTTTGGAAGATTCTTAGGTCATAAATGCATTGTTTTTAGGACATTTTTTCATGATTTATGGGTCATCAAAATCCTAGCCCTAATAATGATCATACAAACCTGTAGGTGCTCGTCGAGTGTATTCCGTTGAATTCTCGGCGAGGAAAGTATTACCTAATTTATCTCTTCCCTATAGATATGGACTGTACGATTTCTTCGTGTGATCGTGTTCTTAACAATCTGGAAGATATAGAACTGCTTCTGAAGTCTACTGTAATGTTTTGCATAATGAATTAAATTCCTAACCGTTGAAAATAAATAAATAATATTCTTTATCTGATATTTTAGAACTGATAACCTTGTACGAAGTCAGTCAGAAGATGGAATATCGTTAATGGAGCAGTGCTGATAAGACAGCGGCAGGGAGGAAGCACTTCAACAAAATCCGCCCCACAGTGTTACAGAACTTGTCTTTGTTGTCAAGTGGAACAGCTGACGGTGAGGTGCGGGCAATGAACAAGAGTGATGCAACATGGGTGTTTTAGGGTCAAGCTTCCAGACAATAGTTGTCTGAAGAGGCGTGAGTTATGACCTTCAACCGCCCACGATGTCACACTTGCTGCAAGGTCAAGATTCGGAATCGGAAGACTTCGTGGTCCGGCCATTTGTTTCAGAATGCGGCACCCATTTCCGCGTATACTGCAAAACCACTTTGTAATTATTAAAAATCCACAACAGTACAGCACAAAATGTTTTGCTTGTGAAGATGGCTGTGAAATGATTACAATTATGGACGGAAAAGGGGAATATCCTGGTAAAATCTTTCCGCACCAACAGCTTTCTGCGCCACGAAGTCCACAGGGAACAAGAGTCGCACCTGGGCCGCATGAACAAGAAGCACAATGGCTAATAATGAAACGGAGTTAATGAGTACGTAGGAGCGACTAAGAAATGTCGTAACTGCATCATACGCCCAAATAGGCCTAGCCTGTATGATTGACACTATTCTGAGCAATTTCTTCCAGAAGGGGTGTGGTGTAAACAACAGTGAAGGCGCAGCTGTGACATTGAATGGGGTTACTGTGGAGATCCGGCGTCGTGCTGACTCACCATTACAAGAGTCTCGTTCAGAATTCCATACTGCAATTTATTATGAGAATAAAACTTTGTCAAGAGTAAAATATAATAAGCAGCAAGTTAAGATATTTTCAAACAGCCATTCCTAAAAATGCCCTGTTTGAATTTAACAAATAAGAAAAGCAAATCCATGTGGTTGATAGAGGACAAAATCGGAAATTAAATAATAAGCAGACAAAAAATAATGAACAGTTGGACGAAATATGTAGAAGAGTTATATGAGACAGGGAATCGTTCGGTTGACGAAAGCATTTTCTATTTTAAGGGTAGAAGTTGAACTAGGCCTAGCAGTTAAGGAAATGAGGAATGGGAAAGCAACAGAAGCTGATGGAATCCCCATTGAATTTGTGAAATACTTGGGTGAAGACAAGAAGGAAATTCTATCATTATTCAACGAAATATATGAGCAAGGCGACAGTGTTACTTCCAATATCGTAGGAAAATAATGCCAAGAAATGTAACGAGTTCAGGACTATTAGCCTGATATCACACTCGGCGAAGATTCTTCTGCGAATACTGAATCGACGTTTATGTTCTAAGACGGTAGAACAGTTGGAAGAAGAGCAGTTTGGCTTCAGAAAGGGAAAAGGTACGAGAGATGCAATTGGACTGCTACGAACAATCGGCGGAAGATATCTAGTGAAGAATAAAGAAGTGTCTATGGTATTATGACTTTCATTTGTTTCCGCGATCGTCAACTGTTTCCCACCAGATGTCATAAGACAGTAATCGCAAAAATTAATAAAGCGGTTCAAACCATGCCCTGCTCACTTTTAAAAATAACTGTCTTTTGGTTAGGAAACGTACAGAAATTAAATAACTATTTCAATGATAACCTAACTTTATACCTAACACTTGCTTGAGTTTACGGAAAGTAAATTATGGTTTGAAACATCGTTTGAATGAGTAGCAAGAATATTTTCGCTATATTTACTCACTTTGAATATTCTTTATCTTGCACCATTCCCTAATAATTCAAATGTTACTATCCCTGCAGCTTCTTTTATTTCTTCTGATTCACTTTCAGAATGATTATTAATTTTCGAACGCCACTTCGTAACTTCAGCTACAACTATTCGTAAATTTACCGCCATATGATATTCAATGCCGCAACTGTCACATCGATCAATACTCTTTAAAAGTAGTTCAGAAATTTTTCGCCAGCTAGCACGTCCAGCACTTTCGACTGATACATGTAAATAGATTACAGTATTAAATTATCTAATGTATTTATGAATACTGAACGGTTGTCTGAAAATAATGTACGACACACATGTTAAAAATAATTTTATTTTGTTCGTAAGGCTGCTACCTTTGGCCTACGACCTTCTTGCAAACATCCCAAGCCATAAAATAAAATTTCATTTTTAAAACTGAAATGCGATTATTATTATTATTATTATTATTATTATTATTATTATTATTATTATAAGAAATAAAAAAGCAGACATTACCCAAGAAATGTTCTGATTAATCAGGACACAGGCATTTCTCAAGGCGATAGACCTGATTAAGCAAGCACGCCTTCGCGTTACGAACGATTTAACTGATCGTGTGATAGATAAACCATAGTGTTCAATAACCCACAGTCAAGCTTAGGAAATGACACTGTAACAGTCACGGCCGCAACCTTCACAAAACGCGCAGCGTGCGCTCGTACACACATAAGCCCACTTGCAGCCCACTTGGGTTCCCATCTGACAAGTTGAAAGCAAATACTAGTCACATTTTCGATGGTCGAAAATGAAAGCGCTAATATTCGTGTCACGTTGTTTTAACATGGCCGTAGTGAAGAGTAATGTAATACTGCATGTAAGGGCATGTTATAATACAGGTATACAAGCCTCTTTCGAGTGCGTATTTCTACAAACTCGAAAGCTTTATGCCTTTTCTTTTCAAGTATTCGTACGCACTTGTGATGTTCCGCAGTGAATACATTTACATTTTTCTGATTTTAACGTGAAATGTTTATGTGCTTAAAACTCGAGAAATCTGGTCATATGTCCATCGTTGTGGCTGAGAGGTTAGCGAGTCTAACTCCGAACCAAGCGGTCCCGGGTTCGATTCCCGGTCAGGACGAGTTGCCTGGGTGAGGTTTTTTTCGGTGTTTTCCCCTCACTCCTATGGATGAATATCAGGTAACTTTATTAGGCGATTGGAACTCCACTCATCTTCGCCACTTCCTTTCCTCCCTCATCATCCTTTCCTCATCATCCCGTTTCTGGTTTTTCAGATCACTCTACAGGCGGTCTCCCGAAGCTACTGGCTCTCTCAACCGGCCTCCGTGGAATGTAATTAAGCGACGTTGGATGGCTTCTGCAATGAGCACCCGAGGCGGACCTACTCGGGGGAGGAGTTTCGCCTCGGACCGATAGGGGAGCCTTGGGGGAAGTTGCCGAAGCAGGAATGGTGTATGGATTTCTGTTGGCTGTAGGGACCGGTCATTAAGGGAGTCATGTGGTTAGGTTGGTGCGCGTAGGGGATCTATGGCACGCAACTCATTCCATAACGAGGGTTAGCGCAATAGATCCCAACAGGTCATAGTGCTGGGCCATCCGTGCCCTCCTCAGTTAAATTCCATTCCAATTCCATTCCGTTAATACGGTGACATCATTAATTACAATATGACTTGGACGACTGAGATTATGCGTCTTGACATGAAAATTTAAATTATGTTTTATTGAACGACGCTAGCAACTGCCGAGGTTATAAACGTAAATGGGAGGATAATATTAAAATGAATTTCAGGAAGGTGGTATATGATGGTAGAGACTGGATTAATCTTGCTCAGGATAGGGATCGATGGCGGGCTTATGTGAGAGCGGCAATGAACCTCAGAGTTCCTTAAAAGCCGTAAGTAAGTACAGTGGAAGCTCTTAAGTTCGACATCCCATAGTTCGACTGCTTACGTAAGAGAATTACACACGCCCCTATACGGGCATTAAGAAATGGGTTTGCTATTTGAATGGGAATTGGTTCTGTGTCTTGTAGTGATACTTTTGTTAGAGGAAAACAGAATATTTTATTAATTAGGACATCCATATTTAATCACTGATTTTAAATTAATGAACTCTTCTTCTTCTATTTGAGAATTGTGCCGTTTGTGAGACGGAGCTGTCGAAACCCACCGTGGTACTAGAAGCGCATACACAAGTCTCGGGGCGGGCAGGAAATGCAAGTACAGTACTATATTAGTTGACGGATAACAAATAAGAATTTGTATCCATTTCACCTGCCACACCCACTACCCTTATTGGACTGAACTTTCAATTCTGTTCAGTCGAACTCAGGAGAGTCCACTGTAATTAAGTAAGTGTATCCGTAGATGGGAGGATAATATTAAAATGGATTTGAGGGAGGTGGTATATGATTGTAGAGACTGGATTAATCTTGCTAAGAATAGGGACCGATGACGGGCTTATGTGAGGGCGGCAATGAACCTCAAAAGCCTTTAAGTAAGTAAGTAAGTAAGTAAGTAAGTAAGTAAGTAAGTATTCAGCGACATGGTGTACAAAACCAACATGACGAAGCAAAAAGAGGCTTACTTATCATCCGATGTCCTAATTGAGATACAAGTCACAAAGAACAGTCAGCTAGCCACCGGCATAACTCAGGCGGTAAGAGCGTTTTCCTGTTTATCTGGTGCTGAATTCGGGCTTGGGTTTGATTCCCGGCTTTCCCTCTTCGATTGATTATCTGCTAAGGCTTTTTTTTTTCCGAAACAATCATATGCGAATCCTCGGCCTCATCCCGTCAAACACAATCCCGATATCATTCCATCGTCGCTAATAACTAGAGACGAGAATTTCATGCACTATAAAGTCCCAAAACATGCATGCATTTATGCACTGTCAAACTATGAAACATGCACGATCAGGCAACTAACTACATTTCTAAATAGGTTTCTGAGATTTCTGCCCTTGTCAGTCAATATGTTTTTGTTAGCAGCGAATGAACTCTCTATATCGCAAGAAGTTATGGGTGCAAACTTGAATGAATTTTCTTCTGTGATTTAGTTTTTTTCTTCTCCTTCTTCAATTCTGCTTCCTAAAGCTAAAATAAGGGACATAAAAATCAAGAAACTGTGCCCGCTGAAAACCATTAAAACATGCATTTAAACAGAATATAATGTATGCATGTAGCACTTATGGGCGAATCCAGAAATGCATATAGAGTGTTAGTTGGGAGACCGGAGGGAAAAACACCTTTGGGGAGGCCGAGACGTAGATGGGAGGATAATATTAAAATGGATTTGAGGGAGGTGGGGAGTGATGATAGAGACTGGATTAATCTTGCTCAGGATAGGGACCGATGGCGGGCTTATGTGAGGGCGGCAATGAACCTTCGGGTTCCTTAAAAGCCATTTGTAAGTAAGTAAGCAAGTATAATGTATATTACATGCATGATTAAGCTAAAAATTGCTTTAATATGCATTATGCATGTTTTTATCCCCAAAAAAGGCGAAAACATGCAAATAGGCTATGCACTGAGTACAAAGTTTGATCTGTCTCGTATGTCCCTATATAAACATGCATTTGCATGGAATTCTCGTCTCTACTAATAACCTAGTAGTTGATACAGTGTCGTTAAATAACCGACTAAAACAGTCAGTTGGGTATACACGGATGTAGAGTTATAATCATTACGGATATTAGAAAAAAGTGATTTTGAAAAACGGATGTAATAATAAAGCAGCGGGGTACGCATACTGCGAGATTAATTTCAGTTCCCATGCTCGTCTAATCAAATACTACTGTTTTTACATGACCCGAAAGAAGTTTTCAATTCGAGAATGGTGGGGATGAGGAATCAAAAGGGGTACTTCTGTATAAACACGCACGCGTTCCATGACAAGCTACTGATTTGAAAGATTTATGATACTGTAATCAATCACAACCATCCATTTCAACCAGATCTTTTCAGCTGATACGGAGCCTATTTTCAACACAAAGGTACACACACTTTAATGATCGTCTGATTTCTACACAGAGAACACGAGTAAAAGGAAATTGCATGAAATGTTTTGTGTAATATACGACATCGTAGTTTTGGTTTCATACAATTTTAATATCAGTGGAATTCATCTAGAGGTCCTTAAATTATTACAACAAAACATTCGCTGCTAACCAGCATTAGATAATACAGAAATGGTCCAAACTCGCGTGCCGCATGAAACAGCAAAATTATCCCATAAGATTGCATGCGTGGCGAAACTGAATGTCCAGCCTTGACCTCAGCACTCGATTCAGTAGCGGAGCACTGACGGAGATCGGCAACTCCTTTAGTTTAAAGTAATTACTTTCAACCCCTCCAGCTACATCTGGAGAAAAGCGAGATGGAATTGAAATGGAACTCTAGACATTTATTCATACCGACTACAATGTGTTAAATAAATAGGCTTTAATCGTGAATAATGTTATGCTTCAAGTGCTACTCTTCCATTCAGGTGGCCGGGATTCAATCTCCGGTGAGATTACGATGGAAATTCTGATGGACAGAGCAGACGTTGCAGAGTTTTTCAGTTATTCATAGATTTCAAAAAGGCATATGACTCGGTTGAGAGAAGTTTTATATAACATTGTTATTGAATTTGGTATTCCCAAGAAACTAGTTCGATTAATTAAAATGTGTCTCAGTGAAACGTACAGCAGAGTCCGTATAGGCCAGCTTCTGTCTGAGCTTTTCAAATTCACTGCGGGCTAAAGCAAGGAGATGCACTATCACCTTTACTTTTTAACTTTGCTCTAGAATATGCCATTAGGAAAGTTCAAGATAACAGAAAGGGTTTGGAATTGAGCGGGTTACATCAGCTGCTTGTCTATGCGGATCACGTGAATATGTTAGGAGAAAATCCACAAACATTAGGGAAAACACGAAACGTTTAGTTGAAGCAAGTAAAGCGATAGGTTTGGAAGTGAACCCCGAAAAGACAAAGTATATGATTATGTCCCGTGACCAGAATATTGTACGAAATGGAACTATAAAAATTGGAGATTTATTCTTCGAAGAGATGGAAAAATTCAAATATTTTGGAGCAACAGTAACAAATATGAATGACACTCGGCAGGAAATTAAATGCAGAATAAATATGGGAAATGACTGTTATTATTCGGTTGAGAAGCTTTTGTCATTTAGTCTGCTGTCAAAAAATCTGAAAGTTAGAATTTATAAAACAGTTATATTACCGGTTGTTCTGTATGGTTGTGAAACTTTGACTCTTACTTTGAGAGAAGTACAGAGATTAAGGGTGTTTGAGAAGGAGGTTCTTAGGAAAATATTTGGGGCTAAGAGGGATGAAGTTACAGGAGAATAGAGAAAGTTACACAACGCAGAACTGCATGCATTTTATTCTTCACCTGACATAATTAGAAACATTAAATCCAGACGTTTGAGATGGGCAGGGCATATAGCACGTATAGGGGAATCCAGAAATGGATATAGAGTGCTAGTTGGGAGGCCGGAGGGAAAAAGACCTTTGGGGAGGCGGTGACGTAGATGGGAAGATAATATTAAAATGGATTTGAGGGAGGTGGGATATGATGATAGAGACTGGATTAATCTTGCACTGGATAGGGACCGATGGCGGGCTTATGTGAGGGCGGCAATGAACCTGCGGGTTCCTTAAAAGGCATTTGTAAGTAAGTACGTAAGTAAATAAGGAAGCCATATTACTGTTCGTTCACTGATGTTTCAGTAACCACTCTTGCGTTCTTATAACTGTCGTGTACCGATAAGCTTCACTGCCTTCAACCAGGACAAATACTACCCCTTCCTTCCCAATAGCTAAACTACCAGTGAACAAACAGTAAGAATTTTATCCCCAATAAAATGGCATCCTCCTCGATCGGATATTAACGCATGAACCTGGCCATTTTAGAAACCATGGTAACCATTAGACCACCAAGTACGATACATTTTATGCATTTACTTACTTTTTAATATCTATCGTCATAACATATGCGTAGGATCTTTGGCCATATCAGTAGCCCATTGACTATTATTGAGTTTCTGTTTCTATTGCAGTGTGTTATAGATGGTTTGTGCTTATGTAATGTTTATGAAATTGGTCATTAAGGCATGGTATAGGTCATTTTTTATCTCGTGAAACCAAATGCTTACGTGCGCAGTAGTATATAGTAAGAATCTTATGGTGGGGGTAAGTGAGCTCGCTAGCTACAAGTAGAAGTGTAGTGAGGGAAGGAAGCTTTTATTCTTCCCCTGACGCGCAGTAAGTTTCACGAGATAACGAATGGCCTATATGCAGATTTTCAGTCCGACATTTGCCTTTTTTTACCGAAGGAAAGCATGAAAACCACCCAGTTCAATGGGCCGGCGAGGTGTTTGAACCCGGGAATTACCGAATGCGATTCTCAACGTTACCATCTGAGCCACCTCATTCGATACTATCAACTTGTAGCAGTAAATAATCAATTACAACGGTTTACAAAAGATAGGCCAAATGATGTGTTATCTACTTCCAGGAAAGGAACTGTAAAAGTTTTCTGTCTCTTAGTATTTCATGTTAATGTTCGAAATAATGCAATTCAAAGTACTGTAGTTCCCACTAATTATGTCATAAAACCGAAGCTACCTAAATATCTGACAAATTATTTTCGCCTATAGGTCCACACTTAATATTTATTTCTTGTTTTTTCTCCCCAAAGACTCGAACATGATACTATGATTCACGATGCAGACGTGTATAATGTTACGTCTTTACCTATACATTAGTTATTCCAAATCCCCCTCCTTCAACACGTCAGGAGTGTGGTGAACGGCGTGTGTGGGATGGAGCGCCAAATTCTGCACACCCACTTCGAACAAGGCCGGTGCCAGGAAACCTGGATATCGTAGCTTCTAGTTCAACCCACAACAGGTAAATACGCTTAGCATGCCTCAGATCACTTGCACACGTGTACGCCGTGAGACGGACGAAAAAAGGAAACAAGCGTATTTATTACAATAACTATAGTTCCTCTTCAGTCTGTCTCGGGAACTAGTTTTCGATATCACAAAAACTAGACATGGTGCTAAACAAGAACTCATCACAATAGAAAAAAAATAACGCCCTGTTACCATTGCACCACGAGGTCACTTCTTAACTGGGTTACGCCCATACGAAAAACGTTACTTTAAAATCCTACACGCAAGTTAAGAAAGGTTCCTCGAAACAACTTATTTAAATGTTCCCACCGTCATCTTTCTTATGGTCTATACAGAAACATCGCAAGCACCGTGTTTATAATGCCATTGGACAGGATGCGAAATCGAACTCCGGCATACTGTTAATAGCGGCCATAATTTCAAACTGGATAACATAATTTTAGATTTAAATGTTGTATACGTGTATTTCCAAACCATTTACTTCGTCAAAAATGGCTGGGATCGGTTTCAAGCTACAATAAAATATCGCTCAGAACACGAGAACAGGACTTGTACTATAGGTAACACAGTAGACTTCATTATCGATCTGTTCGTCTGAAAAAATCTGGTTAGTACTGTAGTTTTATATCAGAAACTATTTCGTTTATATGACGTCATTCCATTTTCGACCAATGAAGTGTAATGAAATTTTAAATTCCAACCAATCACAGTCACACTTTGCGATAATTTTTGCAGCTAGATTTATCGCTATCAATTTATCGCATGGTCGTTCTTTTGTTTAGTCGTTGTCGCCAACTGTTTCCCCGTAAATTTATGATCATGAATACATTAAACTGCAACTACACGGTTAAACTTTTCTTTCAACTTTAAAGCAATGAATGCAAGATTGATATTTAATATTAATATATTTACGCAGTGAAGACGACGTTCAAAACGGCGCACCATGTAGACACAAAATCTTCATGCATCTTAATTGAACGTACCTTTTAAACTTGATTCTTTCAATATTCTTCCCAGATAGCACGCATACGCGATTCGAATATTGAACTGTGTAGATCCAGCTTTAGTTACGTTACACACTAAAGTGGGAATGCGATTGTCGAGATATAAAAAAATGCTTTCGTGTAGCACTGATTGTAACGGTCGAAATAAGGCACAGCTGACATTAGTCCTGCTCCCACAGGTAACTTAACCTATAATTGTAGCCTATAAAATTTGTATTTTGTGAATGAAATGAAACAATTAATAGAAAGTCAGATGTTCAAATTTATGTAACATCATCGCATATCAAACCCAAAGACCTTGCATAGTAATAATAAGATCTTTGAACAAACTGCCTTCCGTATGGCGTAATAAAATTCGTGTTTTAATTAGGCCTATCTATACAGAGATGGCTTCACTGTGAAGCAACATGTCTCGTTGTGAATACATGAGCATTGGTATATAGCTGTCCCCACTGTTACTGTTAAATTAAATTATGATTTCAGCAGATAATGAAAATGTATTTATGTTATAATAATAAGAGAAAAGTGCAGTACATGTAATTAACATTTTTAAACCTGTATTTCGCTTTTTGCAATTGGCATTACTGAATAATCACATCGAATTTCTTTATTGCAGTAATCGATATTCATCTACGAGTATTTCAACTTCACAATGTCTGAATAGGTTAAGTATTCGTTAATATACAATTATTAACATTTTGTGATCGAATTTTAGGGATATATTATTTACATTTTTATTTTATTCACGAAATAGTCCTAATAAATGTCACTGAGAAATCTCAGACCTCTCGTGACATTACTACAGATAATTTATTACACACTATGTCACAGATCTTATTTTAACATATATGTACTTCACTTCTTGTTAAGTAGGGAAGAAGTGTAACGGGCAGAGACTGCAAAAATTTCTCTCAGCTAGGATAGAACCTAGCACGTTAACGTTTAAGTCAATTTTATGGTCGAAACGAATGTGTTGTTCCTAAATTTATGTACACAAGGTTAATATTTTAAAATTTTTCATTGAAATCTTTTGTTATGTTGAAAATTTACAACATTCAGATAACCTCTAACTTACTCCGATACTAACAAGTCACTTGACCTTAGTGTAGAGGTGAGATGTCCACAAAGTACTGTAGAGTCTTACAGCAAACTTATTGGTATTTCTTCCGAAAACCAGCAAGTCTTGCTTCACTGGAAGTACCAGCAAGATGCATAATTCAATCTTCAAGCATATACAGTACGTATATCGTATTATATGCTTGGGTCGGTACTGGGTGTCCTCTTTGAAGTTCAAGAACGCAAGGACGAGTAAAAATTGCAAATGCTTTTCCATGTATCTCTCTCCATTGCCATAGTTTTTCATTCACTGACTCCCACCTTCCTGATATTTTTCTCCACCTCGTCCATCCATCACGGAAGTGTCAAAGACATAAAAAGATCAGGTAGACCATCCAATGCCAACGATTTGAAACTTGACTTTTTGCTAATGTTGAAACAGGGATCACATTCTTCTATCCGCGAAACAGAATCTACATTAGATATCGTCTGGAAAATATTGCACAATAATAAATGCCAACCATTGCAGGAGTTAATTGAAGACGACTTTGACAGAATATTGCAGTTCATGTTCTCTGAATTTCACCTCTATTCAACTCACGGTTAACTAAGAAATAAATATCTAAATCTCTATATAATCTATAAATATCTAAATAAATATCTTTCAGCATATCTATTTCATGTCTCTTCTCCTTGACCATGTCAGAGACTGTCGGACAATATCAAAATTCAAATTTAAATTAAATAACCACATTCTAGTTCATGGAATTGCTTTTTGAACACCTGTCAGGTTGCGCAACTTCGGCTTAACCCGTGACATATAGTTGTAACTACGCTGTTGTAAAACTGACAATTAATATGTAATGTAATTATTATTATTATTATTATTATTATTATTATTATTATTATTATTAGTTATCAGTTATCACTATCATCATTGATATCTCTGTTTTTTCTTTCTTTTTTTTCTTGTATTAGCTCGATGAGAGCTCTATAGTGTTCTTTTGACCCTGCTGACCCTCTAGAGGGCTTTAATTTAATTTGTATTATTTTCACCAGCGTCTGTATTTATTTTTTGTATTTATATATGCTATCTGGCGGGATGCAAAAGAAGGCCTTATGTCCTTAATCCTGTCAGATTAAATAAATAAATAAATTATTAAATAAATAAATAAATAAAATAACCGATTTGGATGAGTTTCTTTAAAAAGAGGTATATCTCATGTTTGTGCATCTTCTGTCACCAAATCCTATCATTATCAGAATCTCAATTCTCTAATTTTCTGTTCAGAACATCTTTTATGTTGATCTCATCAATAAAAACTGATTTCATAACACCGGGACTAACAATAAAATAATTGTATTAGTATATCAACCATAACCATAGTGCGTCTGTATAAACATACGAAGCAATGTATAAAGATATTTTATTTCACATGCTATCAAAACACCATAGGATATCATTTAAAAATGTTCTCGATGTCATAACTCGCAAAAATAGGATTCACTGGAAGGAATGGTGACGGGAGAAAAGTTCGGGGTAGAAGCAGTTATCAGATGACAGACGACATTAAGATACATGGATCATATGCGGAGGCTAAGAGGAAGGCAAAAAAATAGGAAAGATTGGAGAATGCTGTGTTTGGAGTCAAAGACCTGCCCTTGGGCAGAAAACTATAAATATAAAAAAAATATTCATTTCTAAATACAAGATTTGGTGTGTCTGAGCTCTTTATGGAAAATTCTCTCATCTAATTTTAGCTGCAATTATAAAACCCTGTATACGTAAGAAGACAGTGTTTGGCATTAAATTGAAAAAAAAAAAAATAGTATATTGCGATACAAGTATGGTAAGTGAGATTTACGGGCTCGAGGAAAAGTTTGAAAAAATGAGACGAAGTTGAGTCTTTTCAATTTTCGAGTTTTTGTAATATACTTAACATATATTATGTATAGCATATTATTTTTTTGCACGAAGGGCATTTATATGAACTGGATTATATTGTATTTTAACTAAATGTTATATGTGTTATGGGTATTTAGTGTATGAATTGGATTATATTATAATGATAAACAATAAAGGATGAATCGCGTACATTGTTGTTATGGCAATATGTTTGTAAATAAGTATTGTTGTCTGTGTCGCCATATCTTGAAAAAGTATATATAAGCAACTCGATTTGTTATTTATTTTTAAATTATTATGGAAAAGGTTATGGATAACGTGTGCAATGATGTAAAAATCGAAGAAGCCTGGATGTGCCAAGGAATTATATTTAATAATTACACAAATTGTAGTGTCACGATAAATTTTTTTTTTCGTTGTTGGTAACTCTATAGCATCTATTAGATGCTTTATGGTTGTGCTAACAGATGGAGTTACTTGTCAACAATGTGACGCAGAAACGTGCGTTCAGATTACTGCTCAGCGACAGTCCTGATGTATTTCTATATTTGTGATGATTGGTTAATTAATATTAACCCGGCACACTCACAATCACACTAATTTCCAGACTCTAGACACCCAGGGAATTCCTCTTCTTCAAGAAAAATTCACTGAGAGCCGAGCCCGGGAATCGAACCCGGGACTCCTGATCTAGAAGCCAGCATGCTGACCAACAGACCACGGAGGTAGTCGTCACGACAGATATTACAAAATAAATGTTTGTATTGTGATGAATTTACTTACGGCACTAGAACTTTTGGTCATATTTCAGCATTAAGATTACTTTTGTTTCCATAGCAACTAGATTGCATGTGGGAATGTTAACTTACGATACATATCAACAATATGCCTAAGTACTAAAAATTAGTTACATTAAAAAAATTCCAGCATTACGTGTAACTTTTGAATCAAGCGGTAACTTATATGTCTCCGTAAGTACCACAGCAACGAGAGATATGTGTGAGGTTCAGGAGATGGTGGTGAAGGTAAGAGATTGGGTTGCTTAGTTACATTTTAACCAACCCTTTCGGACGATAAATTACCCTTAAGTTAGTCAAGTCTGGTGTAAGTTATTAGGCAGTCACAATGCCACAAGTCTCCGAACAACTTGATGGTATTCTCTCGTGATCACCGTTGTCTCTTCCACCTTAAGAAGGCCACAAATTCAAACAGAACTACCTTGCCTTTCCGTTCCAAACTTTAAACATTCATTTGTCCGCCCACACACTCAAAGCCAATTTTCTTCAATGTGATCAGCTAAAATCCACATAAGAACGAAGGAGGAAGAAAAACAAAAGTAGTTTTTCAATTAACTTATCTGCTTCACGTCAGCTCTGGGGAATACTTTCTGCTACTTTTTGTATCGCTGGTCATTGCAAAAGACACCAAGGGAGAACCTCTCCGAGACCAAACGGAATTCCCATTTGTTCAAGACGTCTGTAAAACTTTGAGAAAATCGTAGAGCTTATTTTTACTACTATGAAGCTGAAGAACTGGAATGTTTACTACAAGTTTTAGAAACTCTATCAGAATGTTTCACAATAAATGATGTAAGATATTTTGTCACGATTTCTATAAAAAACTTAACAAATTTTCGACAGATAACATCATTTTTTACAATATTATTTCATGAAATACAGAGACACTGTTCTAAGTCTTATAGAACTCTTTTAAAAATAGTCAAGTTGTTTTTCGTTCAATAAGTTTGTCATGATATTTTCATTTTCAAATGTTCAATATAGTCCGCGTCACCGTTTTTGACGTGTGAAATAAGTAATGGGAACGTTAAGTGCGAGTGTTTTTACATTTGACGCAGTCAGTCTGACGACTGTGTTTGGCAAATGGCTGATGTGACGTGTATAGGAAGTAGTACCATTCTCAGCTGCACTAGCAACATGCTCACAAACTGGGCACTATATATCTAGGACATACGCCAAAAATGCTGGCGCCAGCTGTACAAAATTTTCACTACTGCCAGAAGTTTTATAAAAAAAAATAGGCTACCACTTGTTTTGTCACAACTTCATTAAAACTGTGACACTGTTTTACAAGGTTTTAAGGCGGAATATATCATCAAACATTGGCTTACGAATTTTTGGGAAAATGTGCTCACAATTTAATGTCACATCTAACTTTTGTCTCCTATTGAAATACGATAAAGTGATAACATGCTGACTTTATATTCACATGCGGAATTCAATGTTATGGAATGTGATAATTATAATATGTTATCGGGGTTCTGTCGTTCTATTAGAAATTAGGGTAGTCCTATAATTATAATATACAATATTTTTCCTCAAATTTATCTTTATTCCACATGGAAATAGTTGTAGTAATAGTACAGTTAATCATTTAATAGTAATATTAATTACAAAAACCTGCATCAGTCAAATAATCTAATAACAGAATCAGACATATTTCGAAAATGAAACACCATTATCATCAGTCAAATGGTCTAATAAATGAATTAGACGTATTTTGAAAACGAAAAACCATCATCATCAGTCAAATAATCTAACAACAAAATTAGACATATTTCGAAAATGAAAAACCATCATCATCAGTCAAATAATCTAATAACAAAATTAGACATATTTCGAAAATGAAAAACCATCATCATCAGTCAAATAATCTAATAACAAAATCAGACATATTTCGAAAATGAAAAACCATCATCATCAGTCAAATAATCAAATAACAAAATTATACATATTTCGAAAATAAAAAACCGTCATGATCAATCAAATAATCTAATAACAGAATCAGACATATTTTGAAAATGAAAAACCAACATCATCAGTCAAATAATCTAATAAGTAGAATCAGACATATTTTGAAAATGAAAAAAGCGAATATTCAAAATTATAACAGATTAAGAGGTTAGGTGCACCTTAGAGCAGTAAAATTTTTGGAAATATTCAACATTTTTTTTCCTCCATTATAGTATCTTGTACAATAATGAAAATTGGTATCTATAAAACTCTGTCCTGCTATATGAAAAAAATTATTTTTACAATTTAAAAAAATTATTTATATATATTTCTTCAAAATTAAAAATGGTGACAGTTCACTGTGTAGTGATGAAGCGTTTCCCTCATAGCTCATAAACTTGTTAACTTTTTCATGTTCTCTCTCTTTTATTTTATTGCTGAAACTCATATTTACAATATCATGCTCTTTCAACTACATTCCTTAATAAATAATATATATATTTTTATTTTGTGTTAGAAGAAAATGAATTTATTTTTTATCAGACAATCTATCAAAGGCAGAAGAGTGATCTTGCATCAAATTGCAGATATGACATGCATTAATACACACAAAAAAGTTCATCACAGAATGTTAGATAGTTTTTGAGTTACTGTATGTGGGAAACGCTTCACTACTGCACAGTGAACTGAATTTTGGGAGAAAAAAAAATTAAATATTTTTTTTAAATCGTACAAATATTTTTTTTTCATATAGCAGAAGAACATTGTTTTAAACATACCAATTTTCATTACTGTACAAGAGACAGTAATGGAGAAAAAAAAGTTGAATACAGTATTTCCAAAATTTTACTACTGTAAGCTGTACCTAACCCCTTAAGCGACTTGGACATTAAAAAAGCTAATAAACGAGGCCGAATGGGCATACACTGGGTTATACTGATTAATAATAATAATAATAATAATAAAATAATAGTATTAATAATAATAATAATAATAATAATAATAATAATAATAATAATAATAATAATAATAATATGTTCACTGTAATCAATAGGCCTGCAAATCAACATTTGCAACTGCAAACTACAAAATAAAATCAAAATCTCAGTTACATTTTATACAATTAACTGAAAGATTTATGGTGAAGATACTTACTATATTAATTGAACTGAGAAAATCAAGATTAAAAACAAAAATTGCTCGCACACTTTCTAATTGCCAATTAAATATTACAGCCAATTCCTTTTTATTTCAAGTAATTCTACAGTGGTGTTATAGCTATTATCCGCAGGCTATTTCAAAAGAAAACATAAAACTGGCAGTCAGATAATCGATAGTCGTTAGTATTTTCTACTCGGAGCATCTATCAACTTCAGATAGGCCTACATTACAACGAATTAGTTCTGTATTAGCATATTTCCTTTATTAAGTTATTTAGAATCTTGTGTTCAGTTTGTAACAAAAAAATGAAACAACATTTCTATTCCGCATTATATTCTCGAGTCAATCTACAACGTTACTAAGGGACCTGTACTCCAGTGTCGTAAATCTCCATTCGCCTGAATGAAGTCCAGTGGTTAGTTAACAGTTATTAAGCAAAGGATGAAAAACTTTTTAACCAATTCTGCACTGAATCCGAGCTTTTAGTCACAGAAATAAACACATGGCCTTCCTCCCAAGATGACTCACCACGTACGTTCACTTCAACCCAGCCTACATAGCTTTTGAATTCACTGTCAATAAACCAATGGAGAAGAGACATAACTTTCATGCCATGACGACATATTTGGAAGTGGCAAAGTGCTTCTCAAGTCCACAGGGATTCCACCCGCAATAGTCCGGTATTTTTATCGGTTATTTAATGACGTTTTACCAACTATATGAGGTTATCTAGCGTCGACGAAACTGGCGATAACTAAGTATGTCCAAGGATTCGTAATGAAGTTACCCGATATTAGCTTTACAAGTGGGGAAAACATTGGCCAATTTGATAATCAGTCCAAACGGGATTCGAATATAGACTACAAGCTCCATTTGCTACAGTTAATCTGGGAGAAAAGCAATAACTCGCCAGAAAATGTGCAGTCGAACTTAATAACTCCAAAATAAAAAGTGACAGGGGTTCTGCGGAAATCCCTATGATTGCGTGTAACGTTTATACAGGGGAAGCTCTTAAGTTCGACATCCTATAGTTCGATTTCTTACGTAGGAGAATTAGACACGCCCCTATACGGGCACTAAGAAATGGGTTTGCCAATTGAATGGGAATTGGTTCTGTGTCTTGTAGTGATACTTTTGTTGAAGGAAAACGGAATATTTTATTGATTAGGACATCCATATTTAATCACTGATTTAAATTAATGAACTCTTATTTTTATATTTGAGAATTGTGCCGTTTGTGAGACGGAAGTATGGTTACCCCATAGAAGGGTCTCGTAACACTAAGCACAATAAACAGCAACTAAAGATTTGTAGGATAAAATTTATCTATAAATTCGTAACATGAAAATTAATTTAATAATTTTCTTAACAAAAAATGCGTGTTACTCCACCCCAGACCAGCTTCGAAGAAACTTAACTAAGTAGAACAAATCGGTGATATTGGTCCAAGAACAATAACCAAGATAGCAAACCTGGTAACAACGAACCCAACACAAAGGTATCGCCGCACGGGACGGGCAGAAAGACAGATTATGACAGAATTTCCAAAATCACAATTTCAGTTATACTAGAGGCAGAAGAAATAGGCGGGTATGGCGAACCTCTCATTCACTACCCCGACTCCTATACCCCTCATAACCTGTTTGGTGTATGGTCTTGTCCCAAATAACTTACTCTTCCAATCACGAGGAAATTAAAAATTAAAGTGCAAAAAATTAATATGTTTTTACTGTGTGTAAAAAATGTACACGTTATTGTAACATGAACGAGTTTCGTAATAAAGAAATACTTATGTATTAGAAGCACACTTCAGAATGGCTTAGCTTAAAATAAAAAATAAACACAATAAGTATGACTAAAAAAATCGTTCTACACAAATTCTCTTAACCGATGTAGAGAAACACTACACGCCATGGCAGTGGCTGTCTGCGTTGATGATGAGACACTTTTAATGTCGTCTCAAATTTTAAGTTCTTTGAAGAAACAACAAACTTGATAAATAACGCCTTTAGTATGACTTCTGATATCAAGGCTTGACTGAGACATGATAGCGATTACTTGGATGATTAGTATTTAAAAATACTGTTTGTTACGTTACGTTGTTATGATATATTTTTTCGAACACGGTATAACACAGTAGTATCACAGACGAGCACTTGTCAACAACTAGCATTCGAACGCAGCGACAGGAAGGTCTCTTTGTTCAGGTGAGAAACCGATAGAGAAAATGTTGAGTGAGTAGTTTCCGCACAAGACCAAAAACCCGCCTATTTCTTCTGCCTTTACTATAGCTATCTGTGAAAACTTCTAAACAAAATTTTTGCATCATAAAAATACGGTCTTTCCTTATCTTGCATAATGAGAAAGCACAATTACAGTAAATATATTTTCTTTCCCCATTAAAAGATTTTTATTACCTTTTTATTTCCATGACCGTACTAATACCTGCCAAACAAGATCCTATATGCAGTAGGCCTACTCACCTACCGCGATATGAGTAATTGCACAAATTAATACCATCAGATACCACGTGTGACAAGCAGCAACACAAAGCAGACACATTTTATTACAGACGCCATTTGCATTTCACTACGTACAGAATCCCCGTGATTACAATTGTATAATGGGAAGAGAACTGTCTCCTGGAGTAAGCGATGGCAGCTGGAACTGCATGTCGTGACGTTTTAGTGCCGTGCATTAAACCAGCAGTGCACCCACCGCAATGCGCTCCTGCTTCTTTCATTCAGAATATTACCCGGAAGTCACTTCCAGGGGTGTCCATTTCTAACCATTATTATTACAAGCTGCTCTCAACAGAAATTATGAAACAGCTGCAGGAATTGTAAAATAGCATTATTATGGGCAAGAAAATACAGTGAAACTTCTCAATAGCGGACACCGCTGGGGAAAAATTAAATGTCCGTTATTGAGAGTGTCCGCTATTTAGAAAATCGTTAGTATATATACAGTACATTAAAATTTCTCACACTATATTTCAACACTATATTTTACAGTATAATACACTAGATAGTGAGATTGTGAGATTGTTTACAATATTCATCCAGAGAGAAATCGTACCAGTAAATGTTTTGTAAATGAAATAAACATCAGTCACTGTATCACTTCACCTTACACAAAGAAATCTAGAATTGTATTCTCAGTGTATGATTTTAAAATAACATCCTTGTTTTTCAAAATTTCACTAACCTGAGGTTTTCCCACATTAAACTTTGTGGCCAGCTCACGAACACTTAATTTCTCCTTCTCACTATGCTTTACAATATCCACTTTCTCTTTTAGTGACAAACGTTTAAGTTTCTGTGACATTTTTAATGTGACTGTACTTCCGAACACTCAAACTAAGAAAGTACGGACTGCTCATGTACAGTATCACAACTAACAACTGTGCTGCTTACCTTCAATAAAGGACAAGAGCGTTCAAATGCACGATAATGATTGTTGCAAAGAATTCCGTTAGTACGGACTGCTCATGTACAGTATCACAACTCACAACTGTGCTGCTTACCTTCAATAAAGGACAAGAGCGTTCAAATGCACGATAATGATTGTTGCAAAGAATTCCGTTAGAGTTCCGTTTAATTTACAACCGCCTTTTTCTTTTTTTTTTTTCTTTCACGCTGTCCGTTATTTGGAAGTTTTAATTGTTGTTGGGAGATACATTTCAGTGTCCGCGTCCGTTATTGAGAATTTCCGCTATTTGGAAGAATTTTATCATAAGGACCAATGTTATTTTGCAGGGGAATTTTAAAATGTCCGCTATTGAGAGGAGTCCGCTATTTGGAAGTTTCCGTTAAGGGAACTTTCACTGTATTTTCATAGAATACAGAAAGGAAGATCAGCGACGGCAATATTAAATGAAGTATTATTGGATAAAATATACCAAAGAACATCAAAATTCAAACTTACAGAAGTTCACACTTCGAAGTACTACTAGTTCGCCGAGTTAGCTCTGTGGTAGTGCGTCTGCCACGAGACTAACCGGTCCGAGTTCGATTTAGATATTTTCGTGTAAAATTTCTACCTCGGGACTAGGAGAGATGGTGGTGTGCAACTTTTAATTACTAAATTGTGCACCAATATTTCCGGGTTAAATCCCAAATCTCTCCGTAGTGTACATGAAGAGAAGGTATATATCATTGTTGATAGTGATTCGTCTGTTAGACGGGGACGTTAAGCTTGGCTGCCTCCTTGACAGGAGTAAGCTACGTGCCGGCACCGGGTTTTCTTTTCTCCCTTCATCTTCATCATCCTCATACATTCCCTTACTACACTTACACGAACACTTACACATACAATCACCCTAGTACACGACAGATACATATCATGGACGGCGTCGCAACAAACTTTGAATGTAAATGTGCAAGAATGCGACAACCACATTGGCAGAAATGAAGATGGTAATGCAGCAAATGGAATCAGAAATGTGTTTGAACTAATCTGAATTTAAATGAAATGCTAATGGCATGGGTAATGTTCAAAAATGTATTGCGCAATAGATGTTTAGGAATTGATTTCAAAGAGTTGGTGCAATTCATGTAAGTTAAGTGAACAGTTTCTTCTAATTGATTTATATAATAATTCCATCGCATACTGCAAATTGTGAGCGAGGATTTAGTTGCATGAATCTTGTAAAAACTGGAATTAGAAACCGCTTTTCAGTAAAAAGAGTTAGTACTCTGCCAACAATTAATCTTGAAAGACCTACTAGTGAAGAATTTCAATGTTTAGAGTGCCCATAAAACAACGTATTTTAATGTGATGTAAATTAAGCAATAATTGATTCTAAACATATCTACGTCTAATGATTTACTTACGTAAGTACATCATCGTTGTTCCTGCAATAACTCCTATGTGGCATATTTATCGACTTTCAGATTTTTGCTCTATTAAATAACTTAAAATATAGTGATACAGCAAATAATAAAATCTCCTATATGTAATTATATTTCTTTCTTTCGAAAATTTAAGAATTCACAGTCTCCTATGTACTACTGCCATAGAATGAATAAATGTGTTTTTCTTCCTACTGAACAATTTCATATTTTGCACATACGAGTTATTGCAGGAACAAGGACGCTATCTAAAATGTGATAAGATGGATTGAAAGTAATAAAACTCCAGAAACAAATTGCATAACTTTTTGTTTCTGCATACTTTATTAATTTTATATTTCTGCACATTTATTTATAACATTGCACAAGCATTTCGTAATTAGCACAAATATAATTTTCTATTTGTGCATTTTTGCGACAATTATTTATTTTTTAACTCAAACCCTGGATTCTACACGGATTCCTACTTCGTTTTTACATTAACAAAGTACTATGTATGTCTTCATATCAAACATTTTTAACCATACAAGCAATAAGTGTTGACAGATATAAGCCTGTTTAAAATGAGAAGGCAAATGTTTATACCTTGACGGGCTAGGGGTGAGTTCGTATACCATTCGGGGACGAGGTCATATTAAAGAAAGTGCAGCGTAGGGGGCAAGTACATGTGATCGTTGAGGACGAGTTCATAGTATATTAAAAGAGTAATTGGGACCGAATTCATGAAATCAGGATATTGAGGACGAAATGACACAGAGATTCAGTCCTTGACGACAATGTTGATAATCATGAAAGCATATTGTAGACGATATCATCACCATGTCTGAACACTTTATGTGACTAACCTAATGAAGGAAGTAATAAGTTAAGTATAGAACTGCCCAACAAACATATGACCCATTTCCATGGGACACAAACAGAAGCCGAACATTCCACATCTCTGCGAATAGAACGCACATTAGCTGCGTTATTACCAGGTCATATCAGAGGATAAAGCGAATTAATATAAAGAATAATTAGTTGCATTCAATTACGGACATTAATCAACACATACGCATTAGGATCAAATTAAGGTTAACGATATTGCACGCAATTGCTAATGAAGTTCATTGACACGATGGACATTAATGGAGGTATAATTTAATGCCAGGTAACGTGTGTTTAACCCGTAATGTAGTCATCGAGGAACCGATACAAGCGATTAGCTCAAAATGATGGAGCTATAAGATCGGTGACATTGTGTACTGTGGGTTCGTATATTAATTGGTCGGTCTTCCGGCTAAAGGAGACAATAAATTTGATACTGGACTTCAGTCTCGTCTATAAACATTGGCTTACAACAGCCGTGGCGAAAATGTGATCGTGCGCCGAGCCACTGTGTAACCTGCAACGTGCATAGCACCTATGGAGGGAGGCGGACACTCGAAGGGGAAGTCAAGCAACTGTCTGATTTATTAACGGATTTTCATTTTCCTTACGTCAAGCACTTAAATATAATTTTATACAGTATAAGGTTACAAACTAATGTTTAGTACGTGTAACGAAGAAAGAAATGAACAAGAAAACATAGGACACATTATCACAATCTATTAACTATCTTCAGAATGTCTTTGCGACAGAGTTTCAAAATCAGGAATTATGTCACTTACTGCTAGTCGTAGTTGAACACGAAGGTATTTGTCTGTCAGTCGTGATCTAAATTTAGTTTTTTACTATTTTCATTGTTGAAAATACTTTTTCACAAACGTAAGTTGTAGCGAACATGGCTTCAACAGAGCAAGCGAAAGAACGAAGCTTCGGATATTTATTTTTTGGCAAAGATTTGAAAAGTTCAACATTTGTCAAGCCCTTACAGCTGGCTTTTATTTAACATCACATTGTAAATCTGTGAGTTTAAATTGAAGATCTAACCGCATTATTCGTACATCTGCTGAAAAAAGATCGATGTACAGAGATGATGATGATGATGATGATGATGATAATAATAATAATAATAATAATAATAATAATAATAATAATAATAACACTTAACCTTTTAATGTTTCATGAGTGACATGTAGTATAATGCCTTTTATTTATACAACAGTTTTCCTCGTAATACTTGTGAACAAATCATACATTTAATATTCTCATCATATTGGCAGCAAAAAAATGCGTCCTCCCATCCTACTTGAAACTTTCGTTTTTGTAGAGGTATATAGTGCTCGTGAGTCACATTTTCGCCACGACTAGCTTACAATGATCTAGAACTGCAGATTTTGCTATTTTCCTCAACCCCAACAAAAGCACTGCGGAGTCAGTACATAAATCTCCTATCTTCTGTCTCAGACTCCTTCATAAGAGTTTATTACGTAATGGTAAACACACTCGAATAATAATTAATTTTCTTTCTTATCTGCTTAACCTCCACTTTTTTACCCGACTTGCACACCACTCAGGATAGAAGAGGGAGATTCAGAGCATCGTCAGAACACTAAACGTTTCAAAAATGCATGTGAGATCGGCATGATGCAGAGCCACCCCTGCGACTTCACAGTACAATCACAATATAATTGACAAACACGCAATCCCGTGGAAAGAAGAAAAATTTTTTCTATTGCCCACACTGAGAATCGAACCTCAGACTGATTAGTTGGGAAGAACACACTCGTTATCCACATACAACGTTGTGAAACTTGTTCTCATTTCCTCCCATTTTTTCCTTCGTAATTCCACCAACACACTCTACAATTCCCCTTTCATTCGTCTTCGTTTCTGGAAAAAATGAGCAATACTTGTGTTTGTAAGGCTCCGTAGTCCTACTGACTGTTACTCCAAGTTTGTCCAGAGATTGTTAGATAGCGTACAGCTGAGTTTGATCAAAAAATTAAAAGACAGCGTGACTCCGGACAGTCTTCCGCCTGAGCCACTGTGAGTCAAAGGGCGAACAACCATACAATATTATTCTGCAATTCTTTATCTTTATTCACGTGACTTGCGTGGTCAAACTTTCGCATTTATGGCACCGTTAATGCTGTAAGTGGCCTTATTCTTTGTCATAATGTATTTATTGCTTTCATCCGCTTTCATAATGTCCTTTCTAGGAAAATGAAATTTATTTACTAGAAATTTATTTCGCATTTTTATCTAATCTAAATCTTGTGGCCACGCAGAACTTCACCTCATACGAACATTGACATAGTATTTTCATGTCATTTACCAACACACGAACACAATGTGTGCTCGTTAACAGTTAACTGGCATTTCAAAATTAACCTCTTCCGGCAAGGCACAGGCAAATGCAGTTATTAATGCATTAAAAGATTGTAAACTAGAAGATAACATTGAAATCCTTTTTTGTGACATAACTACTTCAAACACTGGCCGCATTAATAATATCTGCGTATTAATTTAGCAAAAGTTGGAGAGAGAATTGCTGTTTTTCTCTTGTCGATATTGCACTTACGAACTAGTTTCACGTAGTGCATTTGAAAGTAAAACAACTCATATTGCAAACAGTCCTGATATTGAGCTTTACTGATTGAGTTATTCATTATATTTTTGGGAGAATAAACTCAAAATCCATCCGCCAGGTGCAATGCACCAAGCCCAGTGGAGTTAGTTAGTTAGTTAGTGGGGTTTAAAAAGGGCGCGTCAGCTACTATGGCTATTTGCGCCCTTATCTAAAATCCTTCACAAAACAAACACAATGCAATAACCAGAATGCTTAAAAGAACTAAAAAAACATAGATCCACACTTGCTCAATCAAGACACAAGTCTAGGAAAATGACATAACATTATTTTGAAGTCGTCTTTACTTTCCGCTGTTGTTAACGTCCAATGTCGCGCTTGCTTTTGGCCACCCTTGCTAAATTCAGTAGCTGAGAACGTGTAATAATATAACGAGGCGGCAGGGTAACCACTGCAGAAGTTCCTAACTCCAGGCAACAGCTGCTGATGGGTTGGTTTGCTTGAGGTAATGAATATTGCGCCGCCTTCATATTTAACAGTATTATGATATACCTTCAAGGTATTATACAAACAGCCTGCTCCAAGTCATTGAACCGTAAGTGCTTGTCAGCTCTAATATACGAACATCAAGTGCGTCAGTAATACAGCTGCAACTTCAGGCACAGTCGAGTCTCTCTTTCTTATATCAGTAACTTCTGGAAGAGGGTTGATATAGTTCCGTACGTAGAGCAACGGTCGTTACGGTCAGAAAATATGTCAGTTCGATACCGGGAACATCATCATCATCATCATCATCATCATCATCATCATCATCATCATAATTATCATCATCATAATCATCATAATCATCATCATGTTACATAAACGATTTAGCTGACAAGCTAAATTGCAACAGTAGACACTGCCCTACATATACGTAGAATGTACCAATTCAGGTATTCAGTTTGTTGACTTAATGTCGATATCTGTAATCTCAATGCGAAATTTATTATATGAAGTAGTTATTATCTAAAAAAAGGACCTAAAATTAAATAATAAATATGTCTGTTGTAAATGATAATTGGATGAATATAGCAGTATGGGCGATTTATAGGCCTATACATTTGTTTATTGTAGAGTTAAAAGAGAATTTCAAATTTAACAAATAAGTTTTAAGGTTTAAAATAAACGCGATTGGTTGAAACTTGCACTAAATCTAGACGTAAGTGCAAAGTTAAGCCAACATAAATTGAATAGTTATATGATTGTTATTAAATTGTATATTTCCGTCCATAGCGCTATAGCCCATGAAGGGGCAAGACCAACCAGCCGGCTGCTGGCCTCACGTCCACATGCCGAAGCAGAGGTGGACGATCATAAATTGTATATTTATTGTGTATAATTACTACTTGTGCATATATAAGTTTTAATTATTAGGCCTAAGTTTATCGTCGTTGTTCCTGCAATAACTTCTATGTGCAAATTATAAAATTGTTCAGTAGGAAGAAAAAACACATTTATTCATCCTATGGCAGCCGTACATAGGAGACTGTGAATTCTTAATTTTCGAAACAAAGAAATATAATTACATAGGAGATTTTATTATTTGCTGTATCACTATTTAAGAGCAAAAATCTGAAAATCGATAAATATGTCAAATAGGAGTTATGGCAGGAACAACGACGTGAACTATTAATAAATACTAAAAAATACACCACCACCACCACCACCACCAACACCATCATCATTAGAGCCCGAATGTTTGGCAAAATGCTTTTATTACTGAGTTGACAAATTATGTCAAAATTATATAAAGTGCCCAACATCACAGTCCAAGGCCTGCTCATCGGTGCAAGCGGTACCATTCCACTCAAACTCAGCGCTTCCTGAAGGCTACAGGAACTTCCAAAGACTTAAACAGTTGGTGTTAACCGTCTTGAAGGGGTCACTCGCCATCTTAAGGAACCATCTATACCAAACTGTAATTTAATTAATACGTCAGACATTCATATTTTAAGAATGTTTTTCTTCTACATCTTTTATTATTTCACAAGTACATTTCTGTACAAAATTTTGTGATAATTGAAGGGTTCAGAGTCATAATGAGCCAAGCGCCATGCATTAAAACAGAGAAAACAAAGGTTAAAATTAAGTGAATACCACGATTTAATAAAACATACAGCAAGTAATATAAAGTATTCACATTAAAACTAAATCATATGTCAATCTTCAATAAAGTCTGGCATTCACTTAACTTTAACCCTTGCTTTCTCTGTTTTTAATAAATGGTGCTTGGCCCACTATGGCTCTGAACCCTTTAATTTCTAGTATTAGGTAGGCAGACCTACAGTTCAGAAGGAAACTTTTTGCTTCAGTTATAGAGTAGAACAAAAAAACCAATTATCACTTTATTAAAGAGCAGAAAAGCTGTTTGTAACGGCCCCAACGAGTAAGAGAGATACTCTTTACATCCTCCTTTTCATCTGAAGACGAAGATAGAAACAAGCTTCGAAATGTTGTGAATTCCTATTCATTTATTAAAAAACATTGTAGGAAGGACAATCTATACTGTCTCTTATATACATGATGCCACTGCCAAGGAGATAATTCCCGAAAGCTCATATCAAGATCATCCCTTAGAAATAAAATAAACACGTCACATATCCGTTCGTTGCAGAAAGAAATGATTCGAGCGAATTAAACGCACATCAAGAGAGAACGAGAGATAGTGCTGATTTTAATCTCACAACTGGTGAGTATAATAGTGAGTGAAAAAACGCACCGGAAATGTTGATTTTCATATTGGGTAGTTACTGAACTGGAAGAACATTGGCCTATATGAAAAGCATCAACATTTTCTTCCGAGAGTGAAGAGCAGACGCGGAAAATAAATCCGAGACATAAATGGAGCTCAAAAGGATTTTTGACAGCTGCTGGAGAAGATCTGCCGACTCTTTCCAACTCCCAAGCGATGTTAAGCAAAAGAAATAACACAGAAGTGATGTAATAGCATAACAGGATGTTTGTATCAGCCCGGTCTGCACATTCGCAGAGGCAAAATGAGACAATCTGACTGCACAGCAGTCGGTTATATCCTAACAGAAAGTTACAGTCAAGATCGATCAAACATTTCTTTGTGTTGCTTTCAATCACTTCATCCCCTGGCGCTTACTTACGGTTTGAAGCACAGTGCGGATTTTCTCCAGAGTCAGTTCGTCGTAATTTTGTAAGGAGCCGGTCAGAATAAAAGTGGGATTACTGCGCGGTGAACATACGCAGAAAATCTCTTTTCCGCTGCATGTAACAATGCTAATCCAGAGATCAAATACTGTAATCTCCACGTCTCATTTCTTTTTCTGCGATTCAATCAAACCAGCTGCACACTGCAACTAGAAAAAGACAGTAAAGGTAGCTCTAATTATTTTGTGCGAGATCGTGCATATTTGCTTGGTTTCAGCACAAAACCAATCCGCGGAAAGTATAAAATTCCACATTCAGTATTCCCAACCTAACACACATAACAATTTCCCTCTTCTTACCGCTTAAGTGACATATTGATTTTACTGCTTTAGGCTTTTAACATATTATTTTTAGAGACGATCAATATAGTAATAATTATAAATTAGAAACTTACCACTGCAATTTCACCTAAATTGCAATGTTAATTATTGTTTTTAAATATTTGCAAAAATTAAGTAAATTCTACAACATTACATAAATCATTACATAACCTTACCGTTTGTTTTAAGTTCGCATTTATAGACTGGGGAAAAAAAGACAGACGTATATCACGGCCTGCTGTAGTATAGTAAACACAGAAAACATTTTAAAGCAACAATGTTGAAGATAGATATTTTTGTTTTGCAAATTTGCCGTCATTGAACAGAAACCAAGATGGAGATTTCATTGCAACTAATTAGAAATTCCTCTTTCAGGTATGTAATAAACGATCTTCGCACAAAATAATGTATGATACTCGAGCGGTATGTTTTCTTTCAATTCTCGAAAATTAAAAAAACTCAACTACGTTTCGCTTTTTCAAACTTTTCCCCGAACATGAAAACTTCAACATACCGCTCTTGTAACGCATATTACTATTCTTTTTATTCTTATTTTTAAGGTGGTTATTTAACGAAGCTGTTCCAACTGCGAGAATAGAACTGGTAATGAGATGGTACTTTGCCGGACAAGACCGATGATTCGCCATGAGACTGTCTGACATATAGCTTACAGGTGGGGGAAAATTTTAAATTACGGTTTATTTAACGACGCTCGCAACTGCAGAGGTAAACAGCATCGCCGGTGTGCCGGAATATTGTCCCGCAGGAGTTTTCAGGATTTTTTTTTTTATTTTAGTAGGTTATTTTACGACGCTTTATCAACATCTTAGGTTATTTAGCGTCTGAATGAGATGAAGGTGATAATGCAGGTGAAATGAGTCCGGGGTCCAAGACCGAAAGTTACCCAGCATTTGCTCATATTGGGTTGAGGAAAAACCTAGGAAAAAACCTCAACCAGATAACTTGCCCCGACCGGGAATCGAACCCGGGCCACCTGGTTTCGCGGCTAGACGCGCTAACCGTTACTACACAGGTGCTCAGAACACGACTGAAGAGAATTTCATATGAAATGAAGTGTTATGTGCCTCGAATTGTTTTAAGCGGGTTTTCTCGTACAGTGATTTTACATCGTATTTACATTTCCATTCATATCTTTTTACCGGCCAAGCAGGATTACACTAGTAGTGCACAGAGGTCCATAACCAGAAATCTCGCATCACGTTCGGCACCGTAGAAATCTTAAAATCATAATAATGGCCAGTAAAGAAGAGAAGGCCTGATGACCTTAACTCCACCAGGGTAAATAAATAAATAAATAAATAAATAAATAAATAAATAAATAAATAAATAAATAAATAAATAAATATCCCATCGATGTCAACATCAGTATGATCTACACCTACGTCATCAAATTTATTATAATCATTCTCGTTTATATTTTTCATCATTGTTAATATCGCCAGCTTCGTTATTATGGTGATCTCTTTGCCACTATCGTCATTACCAGCCCACCTTGCAGCGCGCTGACTTACGACGACTTAGACAGGGTTGAAATCCCGGAAATGGGACAGTTGTATTTGTTGTGGACCAAAACCAACCAGCAAACATTCTCATGGGGGCAGATATAAGTTATATTTTTTTCTTCTACCATGTTAATGTCAAAAAATGTGCTCATACAAATTTTAGCCACTCGAACGCAATTACGAGGGTCGCCCAGAAAGTAAACTTCCCTGTGATAGCTTACAGAAAGTAAACACAATTTCATGCAAAGATTTATTGGAACAGATACAGTAATTGTTCAGCTATTTTTTAACATATTCCCCACCGGAATTGAGACAATTGTCATACCGAGGGATCAACAGAGAGGTGCAGAGGCTGTCACACACTGGTTCCGATTCCAGGCGGCAGACTTCTACGACACAGGGATACAAAAGTTGATCTCATGGTATGACAAATATCTCAGTTCCGGTGGGGAACATGTTGAAAAATAGCTCAACAATTGCTGTATCTGTTCCAATAAATCTTTCCATGAAATTGTTTTCTTTCTGTAAACGGCCTCAAGGAAAGCTTACTTTTTGGACGGCCTTCGTAATTGCGCTCGAGTGCCCAAAATTTGTATAAGCACTTGTTTTGACGTTATTAACATGGCGAAAAAAAACTTTTTATCTGCCTCCCATGAGAATGTTTACTTGTAAATGGTGAGGAGCTTTTCGGGATTCTCCTGTTTCGGCCACCTGCATAGGTTATGCAGTAGTGCGTTTGCCTTCTGATCCCGAGTTGCGCTCAAGCGTGTGTTCGATACCGACTTGCCCTGAGAACCTACTTGGAGTTTTTCTTAACTTTTTATTTTTATTTCAGTTGGTTATTTAACAACGCTATATCAACTTCTAGGTTATATTTCATCCGTGGAATTGGTGATAGCAAGATAGTATTTGGCTATTATAGGCCTAAGGCAGGGAATTCGCTGTAGATTAACTGTCATTCGCCTTACGTCTGCGAAAATCTCGAAAAAGGCCCACCTAAGCAGTCAAGCCAATGGGATATCACACTCACGCCCAGGCACAATCACGGTTCAGCAACTACGTCGTGGCAGAGTTTTTTCCGAGGGTTTCCCCTACTGTAAAAAGAATGTCAGGTAATTCATAGCGAATCCTCGGCAAATACCATCTCGCCATCACCAATTCCAATCGACAAAGTAAGAATACTTGAGGAGTTCTCTGGAACAATAACTTAAGTACAACGTCTTGCATTTGAGTTACAGAGCATCAAAAATTTTAGAATCCGATGTAACAGCATTAGGCGTACGCAGAACGATATTCAAATATTTCTAGAGGGCTTTGTGTTTTTTGGAAATAAATAATATTTTGTCAATAGGGATATGAGTTATTAAAGATTTAATATTATATCGTCGTTGTTCATGCAATAATTCCTATGTTACATATTTATCGATTTCCAGACTTTTGCTCTACTAAATAACTTAAATAGTGATACAGCAAATAATAAAATTCCCTATATGTACTTATATTTCTTTCTTTTGAAAATGTAAGAATTCACAATCTCCTATGTACCACTACATAGAATGAATAAATGTCTTTTTTCTTCCTTACTTACTTACTGGCTTTTAAGAAACCCGGAGGTTCAATGCCGCCCTCACATAAGCTCGCCATTGGTCCCTATCCTGAGCAAGATTAATCAAGTGTCTATCATCATATCCCACCTCCCTCAAATCCATTTTAATATTATCTTCCCATCTACGTCTCGGCCTCCCCAAAGGTCTCTTTCCCTCCGGCCTCCCAACTAACACTTTATATGCATTTCTGGATTCGTCCATACGTGCTACATGCCCTGCCCATCTCAAACATCTGGATTTAATGTTCATAATTATGTCAGATGAAGAATATAATGCGTGCAGTTCTGTGTTGTGTAACTTTCTTCATTCTCCTGTAACTTCATCCCTCTTAGCCCCAAATATTTTCCTAAGCACTTTATTCTCAAACACCCTTAACCTATGCTCTCTCAAAGTGAGAGTCCAAGTTTCACAACCATAAAGAACAACCGGTAATATAACTGTTTTATAAATTCTAAGATGTTTTGACAGCAGACTGGATGATAAAAGCTTCTCAACCGAATAATAACATGCATTTCCCATATTTATTCTGTGTTTAATTTCCTCCCGAGTATCATTTATATTTGTTACTGTTGTTGCTACTCCTGTGATATATTTATCGATTTTCAGATTTTTGCTCTATTAAATAAGTTAAATAGTGATACAGCAAATAATAAAATCTCCTGTATGTAATTATATTTCTTTGTTTCGAAAATGTAAGAATTCACAGTCTCCTATTTAACACTACCATAGAATGAATAAATGTGTTTTTTCTTCCTTACTTACTTACTGGCTTTTAAGGAACCCTCCCCAAAAGTCTTTTTTCCCTCCGGCCTCCCAACTAACACTCTATATGCATTTCTGGATTCGTCCATACGTGCTACATGCCCTGCCCATTTCAAACGTCTTGATTTAATGTTCCTAATTATGTCAGGTGAAGAATATAATGCATGCAGTTCTGTGTTGTGTAACTTTCTCAATTCTCCTGTAACTTCATCCCTCTCAGCCCCAAATATTTTCCTAAGCACCTTATTCTGAAACACCCTTAACCTATATTCTCTCAAAGTGAGAGTTCAAGTTTCACAACCATAAAGAAAAACCGGTAATATAACTGTTTTATAAATTCTAAGACTTTTTGACAGCAGACTGGATGATAAAAGCTTCTCAACCGAATAATAACAGGCATTTCCCATATTTATTCTGTGTTTAATTTCCTCCCGAGTATCATTTATATTTGTTACTGTTGTTGTTACTCCTGTGATATATTTATCGATTTTCAGATAAGTTAAATAGTGATACAGCAAATAATAAAATCTCCTGTATGAAATTATATTTCTTTGTTTCGAAAATGTAAGAATTCACAGTCTCCTATGTAACACTACCATAGAATGAATAAATGTGTTTTTTCTTCCTTACTGGCTTTTAAGGAACCCGGAGGTTCATTGCCACCCTCACATAAGCTCGCCATTGGTCCCTATCCTGAGCAAGATTAATCCAATCTCTATCATCATATCCCACCTTCCTCAAATCCATTTTAATAGTATCCTCCCATTTACGTCTCGGCCTCCCTAAAGGTCTTTTTCCCTCCGGCCTCCCAACTAACACTCTATATGCATTTCTGGATTAGTCCATACGTGCTACATGCCCTGCCCATCTCAAACGTCTGGATTTAATGTTCCTAATTATGTCAGGTGAAGAATATAATGCGTGCAGTTCTGTATTGTGTAACTTTCTTCATTCTCCTGTAACTTCATCCCTCTTAGCCCCAAATATTTGCTAAGCACTTTATTCTCAAACACCCTTAACCTATGCTCTCTCAAAGTGAGAGTACAAGTTTGACAACCATAAAGAACAACCGGTTATATAACTGTTTTATAAATTCTGAGATGTTTTGACAGCAGACTGGATGATAAAAGCTTCTCAACCGAATAATAACAGGCATTTCCCATATTTATTCTGTGTTTAAGTTCCTCCCGAGTATGATTTATATTTGTTACTGTTGCTCCCAGGTATTTGAATTTTTCCATCTCTTCCTACTGAAAAATTTTATATTTTGGAAATATGAGTTATTGCAGAACGACGATATGCTGGAAACGGAAAAACGACCTTACGTAAATTAACTTATTCCAGAGACCGCCTCAATTTCGAAAATTCTCGAACAAAATTGCATCAGTCGTGTTATGAAGACCTACAACCGCAGACGCAGAGATCGAAAACAACCATAGATACGATCTGGTGAAGGTTAAAAACGAAATAATGATAAAATTGGACGGATAATACATATAGCTTGAGCACAACAACTATGCATTACGAATACCATAGCTCCATATTAGGGAGCATTGACGCCGCAACTGTGAAACCACAGTTGACTGGGGAAGATTTAAATGGAGTGGAGCGGTCTGCAGAAGGTCACTACTAAAATAAAACTTGCATTGTAGCTCAATTTATCGCACACTGTACTATCTCTCCATTTTCTATTGAACGTCTCTCGGGGTTTCAAACACAGTCCTCTCCCTCATGCAGTAGTACCTATTATTAGGTTACGTCAATTTTCTGCTTTTCCCCTCCAGAATTCTTTCAATTTCCTTCAACAGCACAGTAAAAAACGGAGTGAGACAAGTGTTCAACAAGCTTGGAGCTCATATAGATCTTTCTCGCAACACTAAATTTCCTTGCAAGGACGAGTGGTCGTGTACCTTTTAACAATTTCCCCTCCCATTTCCCCTCCTTTCACTGCGTCATTGTGTCATTCCACATGGCCCGCCTCGCTCCGTTACACAGTATAATTATTGGATACGGTTTAGTCACCCTTTTTATAGGTAGTATTTATTTAACCCTTAAGGGGTTAGGTACAGCTTACAGCAGTAAAATTTTGGAAATACTCATTTTTTTTCCTCCATTACTGTATCTTGTACATTAATGAAAATTAGTATGTGTAAAAATATTTACATTTTTTTTTTCAAAATTCAAAACGGTGGCAGTCCACTGTGCAGCGATGAAGCGTTTCCCTCATTACTAAAAAATTATCCAACATTCTGTGATGAAATTATGCATGTCATATCTACAATACGATGCAAAATCACTTCTCTACATTTGATAGATTGCCTGATAAAAATAAATTCATTTTAAAAAATTGTCATGTAGGCCTATCAGTATTTTCTTCTAAAACAAAAAAAAATATTTATTAAGAAATGTAATTGAAAGAGCAAGATATTGCAAACATGAGTTTGAGCAATAAAATAAAAGAGAGAGAACATGAAAAAGTTAACATGTTTATGAGTTATGAGGGAAACGCTTCATCACTGCACAATGAACTGCCACCATTTTGAATTTTGAAAAAAAAAAAAAATATATATATAATGTTGTTTTAAATCGTTGTTTCATATAGCAGAAGGACAGTGTTTTACACATACCAATTTTCATTATTGTACAAGAAACAATAATGGAGGAAAAAAATGTTGAGTATTTCCAAAAAATTTACTGCTGTAAGCTGTACCTAACCCCTTAAATCTTTCCTCTTCTAACCTAAAAACTACATAGGTCTACTAAGAATAGAGATGTTTCATATGATTCCAAAGATTTCATAAATCACCTATCACTTTCTGTTATTTTCTTCCTGTGAAGTTCTCAAATAATGGACTACGTATTACATAAAATTAAATAACACTTTTAACTCAACTAAAATATATTAAAACTCTCTGCGTTTAATAATAATAATAATAATAATAATAATAATAATAATAATAATAATAACTTAAATTCACAATGACATTTTACATTAGTCTGATTTGCTGGAGACGGATCATCTTATTCCAGAAAAGGTCATGTGAATGCATAAACTTAAAATTTAGTAGTAAGTAAACCAAATTCAATTATCGTTGTGGTCTTGAAATGTTTTCAGAATTATCTGAAATATCTGTAATTTCATTCATGTCTATTAAAAAAAAAAATGAACAGGCGAATAGCACATGCAATTGAACCTGCGCCCTTTCCTGCGTGAACTGAAACGACAGCCACTTCCTCAAGTAATTGAATTGTATATTAATTATTAAGCTGACATTATCCACGTGTATTTACTCGCAGTCTAGCAATTTAGTCAATGATTTAATCTGTGAAGAGTAAGCAAGATTGGATATTTATGTAAGTTAAATAGAAAACCTTGAATTTCGCTAAGAATCGCATGATGAAGTGCATGCACGTAAATTTTTCTTTTAAACACTTCATTTTAATGAACGGGTTTATGACTAGGCCTACGCCAATGGCGTGCCGTACATGGAAGGCAATGGAAGCATTGCTTTCCCTTTTCACAAAGCGAAAAGGAAAACATTTATTACAGAAATTATATTTCAATCGTGAGAGCTATGAATTCTCTAATCTTAAAATGTCACAAAATTTTTTTACTCTGAGCGTCTGTCCTGGTCAAGATGGATTCTTTATTCATTGGCAGATACGAATTCGTTTATTTCCGATTCGATGATTTTACTGGTAAAGAGACCAGAACTGCTATGGTCTCAAATATATTTAGGTGAGTTGACTGCTATCAGTTTTCTACTATACATATACGGTCTTACTAATAAAAACTCTATATACAGACGTTTAACTGTCTTATAATTATACAATGAATAGCTCGTTTATAAGTCATGTGTAAATTTCTTACTAATAATCACTACATACGTCATTTATAACAGTATATCTGTTACACAGCTATGTCATAGTTTCGTCATTACTTCGCTACGAAAGGTAATAGAATATCTGAGGTTCTCTATTGCATCCGGTAGAGCGCTCTAGTGTGGCGTGTTAAGTATCGATAGTACAACTGGCTCTAATCGATTACCACGCTATATTTTGGTCAAAGAGTACAAGCTACAGCAATATTATTCTAATTATTCTGTGTTCTTTGGTTTGTTCTACTGTGGTTACAAGGCAACCATCATCATAAAATGGCATTCGATACGAACAGTTGTTAGAGGAGCGGCCATTTTTTCTCTGGAGGCCTATACAACTCTTAAACAAGGGGTTTCATGTATGTAACTACTGCAAAGCAATTCCCATTGTATAGTTACAGACTGTTTATACATCCATCGCTTATGCATGGTTTATTAGTAACGTTTCCTGTCTCAACTCTGGATAAGTCTCGTATAAAAACTATACACGGTTTATTAGTAAGACTGAATATAAACATTTGTATTATTGTTTCTCTCACATAAAATTGCACCGCACGCCACTGGTCTACGCATGACTTAAGAGTAAAATTGTCTCTTAAAAATTTGCCATTGCATCTTATTTCATTCCCATATTTCCATCTGTGTCCGCTAAGTCATACAAACTTGGCTATATGCCACTGCTAAACAAGAAACTTCAAACAGAATATATAATCAAAACCATTACATCTTTAATGAGAACTGGATGGAATACTAATTTTAAGTACGGCATCATAATTCTCAACTAAATGCATGTTGGAAATTGAAAGTGTTGTACATGGAAAGCATTTAATATAGCTCATACTCAGAGCCATCTTCTTTGAAGATCAATGTGCATTATTAAACATAAATTAACATCAACGTTTCGTCTTACGCCTTTTAGCTCTTCAGAAGTGTAATTATCTCAGCCTACGTAGAAATGATACCGCATCTTTCATTTCGAACAATTTAGAAATAGATCCTAATACCGCTACTTTCGTTTTGAACAATTTAAGAACACTCAGAATTTGGAATTAGCAAACAACATATATTATTTTGAAGTAGGAAAGTAACATCATGGATGAATATATAATAGGATGTGAAACTTACTGAGTTTCCAGTAACACATACTAGACGCGCTGTTGTAGAAATTGATCTTGCTGCCACCTGTTGGGGGGAGGGGCGTTATTACATCTAGAAGCCCACCAAGTGGCGAAAAGAGTAATTACTCCATGCATTTAGCAGCGCACCTGGTGACGAAAATGTTAAACTGCAGAACGTATTCCCTCCCTCCCAGCCTCATCGATATTCAAAACTAACTCAATTTAGAATAAAACATTTATATTTTTATTCCTCACAGCATCTTCTACTGAAAATTCTTACCGGAGCCAACAGGAAGATAAAAGAGACGATCTATTTTACACTACCCGATTAAAATATAACCAGACAGGGACAAAAAAAGCAAAAGGTTAGATAATTGGGATTGTATTCTTTGGGTATTTAACGTACAGCGCAATGGAAAAGTCTGCAAAAACTACTTAGATCAATCTATTATATTACTATTACTTTACAATACATTCAACAACACTATTTTTACAACGTCCATAAACGTCACTGTTTAACATACACTGCTTATACACACACGTATCACTTTATGTTCACTTATTATTAGCAAGTTTCTGTCTGCCATCTCGGATGTAAAAGGTCCAAATGTGGGGCATCATCAGATATATTAAAATTATATGATCTGATCCAAGACGTGTCATTTTCTAAACATTGAATAAATTTAACCCAAGATTTTATCCATTTATTCATTTGATTTTAACATGATCATAATTTGCATAACATTATTTAATAAATATGTATTATAATGTAACATGAGTTATATGTACACACAATTCCAATTTAATCGTATTTGAATTTAAACTACATTGAAATTCATCATTTTATCTTATTTCTTGTTACAATTAGTATACATATAACTCATGAAATTTTATCACCATGTATTACACACTGTTCGTATTTGCTTTTATAAATCTAATTTAGTCTAAGTTCAGATCATATAATTTTAATCTAAGTTCAGATCATATAATTTTAATATATCTGATGATGCCCCACAAGGCGAAAACGTTTATATACCTTATATTCATGTAGCAAATAAATATTTGCAGATAGTTGTGTCTTTGATTGAAATTGATAACATTATTTTATGACATTACTAGACACATCTGAAATATAAAATGAATTGCAAATTGCTTTACAGAAACTGATGTTCGTTCAATTTCTCATGATCCTGACATAATAAACAAAAAAAATCCAATTTTTTAAAGGAGAGATTGTATAAATTGATTACAATTTTACATTTTATATCTCAGTATCGATCAATTCCGGTGAAATTAAATTTTTGCAAACTTACATTAAATTCCTCCCGCTTTATTCTGCACATTTAATATTTTCAAGGAACTGTTTCTGATTACTTCCTTGATATTTTTCACAAAGCTGTGAATTTTTAAGTACGTAATTCACACATCAAAATAATTTGTAGGCCTAATAAGTGCATGAACAACAATAACTAAAATATTTCCTTTACATGCTGTAAAATTATACTTCTTCTTCAATTTCTATACAATGCAACCTTTTTATGGCTCTCATTACTTTCAAACGATTAAATAAATGTTACAGGTAGGTAAGATGCATGTTACAAATATAACTTATGGCATTAGTAGTTTATCATTCGATTTTAAACATACTCGTTTCTACATATCGATGGTGTTGAACAGTAACCATGTGTGTCAAAAAATTCAGTTTTACAGAAGATCAAATAAACAGTTTAACATCTTATGAAGTTTGTATCCATGGCTTGACGTGAGATGTGTTTGCAGAAGATTCGTGAAGACTTATTTGATAGAAATAAAAGTTATATAATTTTTTTCTTTCTCTCTCTCCTTTAAAAAATATAAGAAGTTGCTGTTTTACACAGTGATATACTACTGTGAATTTCTGTTCCTACTGCCATCTTTTATAGCTGGCTTGTATCCATTTAACTACTTTGGACTATGTTTTAATGTTTTAAATTGATGATTGAGGTGGAGATGGTTCATGGTAGCCCTATTTAAATTTCCAGTACGGCATTTGCCTTTGTGATCCCAGTCAAATTGGCCGGCCACGGTGTCTCAAACGTGTTACAATATGAGCCACCTCGATCGGTAATTATTTTCTTAGTAAGTTCAGAGGAATTAAATAAAATTATAAAATGTAATTTCATTTGCTTCATTTAACATTTTACATTTGTTTCTTCTACAGTCAATTTTTTGTTGATTTCTTTTGTAATTAACATCGAGTTTTACACTGTTTCATGGGTTCGTGGTAGAAACAAAGCAATACCACTTAGTAAAACTAATGAAAATGAATGACATAGAAGTAATAAAAGATTATGAAAGGAATATAATATCCAACAAAACAAAACCATTAAAGAATATTAATCATTAAAACTTTTTGATCTCATGCCCCTCATTCGTTATAATGCTGGAAATTTCAAGGGAAAAATTGTTCCTGGGTGAGTTCAGTTTGTAAGAGCGTTAGCGTGTTCAGCCAAAGGTCCCGGGGTCGATTCCTGGCCCCGGAACAATTTTTCCCTTGAAATTAATCAAGTCTGTTTCACAGGTGGTTTACCTGAAAGCTAGATTTGCATTGTTACGGATCGTTGCACACATAAATGAACAGAATTACTGATATTTTTTCCTTCAAATAAACAGGATAGCATTGAAGAAAACTGGTTTTCCATATTAAATTACCATGTTCAATACTTTGAATTCCACAATGTATATGAATTTGTACAAAATTAGAGATAATGAACTTATAAGTCGAATATATTCTTTTTAGAGATGATTACATAATTATTATATCGTGTACAATTCAGGAAGCTTAAGTCGAATATGTTCCTTTTAGAGATGATTACATAATTATTATATCGTGTACAATTCATGAAACTTAAGTTTATTTCTTTATTTGAGAGATGAAAAAATTAGAGATAATGAACTTAAACCGTACAATTCGTAAATTAAGTCGAATATATTCTTTTTAGAGATGATTACATAATTATTATATCGTGTACAATTCATGAAACTTAAGTTTATTTCTTTATTTGAGTGATGCAAAATTAGAGATAATGAACTTAAACCGTACAATTCGTAAATTAAGTCGAATATATTCTTTTTAGAGATGATTACATATAATTATTACATCGTGTACAATTCATGAAACTTAAGTTTATGTCTTTATTTGAGTGATGCAAAATTAGAGATAATGAACTTAAACCGTACAATTCGTAAATTAAGTCGAATATATTCCTTTTAGAGATGATTACATAATTATTATATCGTGTACAATTCAGGAAGCTTAAGTCGAATATATTCCTTTTAGAGATGATTGCATAATTATTATATCGTGTGCAATTCAGGAAACTTAAGTTTATTTCTTTATTTGAGTGATGCAAAATTAGAGATAATGAACTTAAACAGTACAATTCGTAAATTAGGTCGAATATATTCTTTTTAGAGATGATTACATAATTATCATATCGTGTGCAATTCAGGAAACTTAAGCTTATGTCTTTATTTGAGTGGTGCAAAATTAGAGATAATGAACTTAAACCGTACAATTCGTAAATTAAGTCGAATATATTCTTTTTATAGATGATTACATAATTATTATATCGTCTACAATTCAGGAAACTTAAGTTTACATCTTAATTTGAGTGTACACTAATGGTTTCATTTACGCGTGTCTTTTAAATTACAGTTCAATAAAATAAACATAAAAAAGTTTGAGGAAGTATAAGCGATCTTCGTGACATTCACTTTTAGTATACATTTTTATACTGAATTTTAAATTAATACAGTTCAAGATCACGGAAAAGCTATAGATAAGTCGATTAGATCCTTTCTGAAAGGAAGCCTTCAACTTTTGAAAAGTTCACTGCGACCGGACAGTGCTTGAAATAATCTGATATCTCCTTTGCAGTTGAATTATAGACGACAATGCGAAGACGTCTGCATCGGAAGCCAAGATGGTGCAACCATGCATATAAAAAGAGATAGTGGCATGGAGGCCAGGAAAAAAAAGGCAACTCAAGCATCAGCAACAGACGGGAGGAAGCTGTAATTCTATCGCAGGCTGGAGCGCTGGTGTCACACACAGCATCGCGAGATTATGGGCTTCTTCGGTGGGAATCTCTCGAACTTCCTCGCAGCTTCCGGAATTCGGAATGACGACCAACATGGCGGCTAATGACAATCTGTCAATGATTTGTTTTTTTTTTTTTATTCCTAATGAGTTCTTTAATGTCAGATACATTCTTCAACAGTTATTTATTCTACGTTTAACGTTAAGGCATTTAAATGAGCCTTGAATGTAGAACAGTCTTTGTTTATAACGTAACATTTCTAGGATAACCTTCAACAATCCAGTTCACTTCCGCACTCTTCTTGTGAAAGATCATGATAGCTATAGCAGACAATCTCGATTATTCTGCTTATGCACAAATCAATGTTGCGAACACATAAATTGTATCCCTGTCAGTATAACACCTAGAAATCCGTCAGAATCTGTCAACATTAAAAAAAAAAGACCTATCCAATATATCTATATAAATAAAAGCAAATATTAACGAAAATTCCTTACCAATCTTGATTAAAATAATAATAATAATAATAATAATAATAATAATAATAATAATAATAATAATAATAATAATAATAATTCATTCACATCATCTGCTTCTAATTCTGCAGTTTATGTGCTGGGTTAGTCTACACTACTCCAAAAATTAATCAATTAAAAAATGACAGCAGCTAAAAGAGTCAAATGACAATGTAATTCGTAATTTCCGCCAGAAAATCCGTCACTCGTCAAAGCCATGGAGGCTACATTGAAATTCCGTCAGTTTTGACGGAATTTCCGTCCAATTGGCAACACTGACACAAATGAATGTGAGGTCAGATAACATAACACAACGATGGATGATAAAAAGTGACTGCAGTTGACTCCAAAGATGATGATATCGTTCTGAGAGGACATGATTTTCTTTCATATCGCCATTGATACTACAGCTGCACCTAGAAGAACATTCATATCACCACAACAACCACCACTAACATCACAATCACATCTAACACCACAATCACAGTCACAACAAAAACCACAACAGCACCATAATCACAGCCAGTATAACAAGCACCACAATCACAGCCACCAACACTACAACCAACATCACAATCACAGCCTCTACAATAGCACCGCAATCACAGTCACTGACACAACAACCAACACTACAACAATCACAGCCACAACAAAAACCACAATAGCATTGAAATCACAGCCACCAACACTGCAACCAACATCACAATCACAGCCAGCACCACAATCACAGCCACTACAACAAGCACCGCAATCAGAGCCACCAACATTGCAACCAACATCACAATCACAGCCTCTACAATAGCACCGCAATCACAGTCACTGACACGACAACCAACACTACAACAATCACAGTCACAACAAAAACCACAATAGCACTGAAATCACAGCCACCAACACTGCAACCAACATCACAATCACAGCCAGCACCACAATCACAGCCACTACGACAAGCACCGCAATCAGAGCCACCAACACTGCAACCAACATCACAATCACAGACTCTACAATAGCACCGCAATCACAGTCACTGACACAACAACCAACACTACAACAATCACAGCCACAACAAAAACCACAATAGCACTGAAATCACAGCCACCAACACTGCAACCAACATCACAATCACAACCAGCCCCACAATCACAGCCACTACAACAAGCACCGCAATCAGAGCCACCAACACTGCAACCAACATCACAATCACAGACTCTACAATAGCACCGCAATCACAGTCACTGACACAACAACCAACACTACAACAATCACAGCCACAACAAAAACCACAATACCACCGCAATCACAGTCACCAACACAATCACAACCACAACCGCCACCGCCACCGCCACCACCACCACCACCACCACCACACTAGCACCACAATCACAGCCACCACCTCTATCAGAATTATAACCACAATCATAACTACCACTACTATCATAGACATCATCATAATCACCATCACTATCACCAGTTCAAAGATAATCTCGTAGCCTTTTCTCCTCTTTTTCTTGAAATTTTATATATTTACGTGAAACTGAAAAGAAGATCGGCTGCGATGCAGTAAACGAATAAGGTATGCAGCTTTAGCGTTGCTGAACCGAAGGGTCCACATTCTACTTCAGGAATGGATGTTTATCCGTGATAAATATATGGAAGGCAGGTGCCAATGTTAACCAGTGCTACGTGAGTCTCGCCTTGAGTCAATCTAGTCTTAAGTCTCAATTCCCCCCCCCCCCAAAAAAAAACAAAAGTAATAATGAGTAAAATTCTTGAGAGAAATGAAATAATCACAATAAAAACACGTCAAATAATAAAGATATAAAAGAATCCACTGTTAGATTTGTGGTGCACGAAATGGTTGTCGAGTAGGTTTTTTCCATTTAATGTATATCGCTTATATCTTCCAGTTGTTGCACAATTAGGGCCTACTCCTTTATCTCAATATCGTTATTTTTTGTTTACCAACAGTTCAGTGGGTACATATAATTATGTCAAATACAGCAATATTGTTACAAGTCGGATAATAATAAATCTGGAAATCAAACGCTTCGATAATGAAGAATCTGGTATAATTCATAATCGATCTAATGAAACGACTGACACATACGACCTGAACGAAAGCATTCTTTCTTTTTATTCACACTTGTAGTTTGATTTTCTTACCATTTTCATAAGTCACCAAAGACTTTTAACAATTTACCCACCAAAACTGGGTAGAGTAAAATATTACAAGGACGTGAACCATAGACCATCTTGGGTACAAAACAAAAAACCTGGTACCCAGCCTAACTTGTGGTGGTTGGGGGAGGGTGGGTTGAAAAGTGGTTTATCGAGTCAGGCCCTATTGTCACTAAGGTTGTTTACTTGTGGGTCATTTCAAGGGGCGCGATGTTTGCGAGAAAACATTCTCTTCTCCCCTTTAGACATGTCGCCAGCAAAAAGCAATTTCAGCGGGTGCGTGGTCAGTTGGCGTAACACTGTCCAACTTACTAATTTTGTTTCAAGTGAGGGATGTTCCATCTGTTTACAACATGTTTGTATAATAGGTAAAACGTTGTACAAAAGAGATGCAACAACCCTGACTAGAAGTTACTCCCCCACCCCATCGTTTTCTGTAACATTTATACCTTATGAGCAATAAATCTTACAGGTCTCACAGTGCAAGAAAATTGGTCGACGTTGAAAATCTCTTTTCAAGAAAAGAAATTTCAGACCATGGATTGGATTGCGTTCTGTTACGTAGGCGTGTGTTTCGTAGATAAGTCGCAACTTTCGTATCAGTATAACTTACTCTTTATCGTTTCGTTACAAATTTAAAATCAATTTCAATCTAACACAAGTCCTTGTCGACATGTTTCGAATGATCTGATATAAAATTTGAGATAAAGACAATTATTTAAAAAAAACCTCCGCTTGTATCTTACTATTTATTATTCTATTTCATTTTTATGAAGTCTCGAGATGAGAGCTTCTAAACATACCAACGTACTCACATTTATTGTTGTTCTACAGATAATACGGAACAAAGTATTTTTTTTACAAACAACTGAATTAGTTCTGATCTTAGCTATATAAACTATTATTTAAATAAAACTTATAGCCCTTGCAATTGATGACTCATAACATGTAAATTAAAGGCGTAATATTTATTTAATGAAGTGGAAAATTGGGAAACTGAAGTCAACTTTGAGGAGATTCCGAAAACGAGATAAGAAAAGCAAACGCTGAAGCAAGATTACAAAACACAATGTTGCTAACAAACCGTACTATTATGCAAATCTGGTTTTCAGGTAGTAGCTCCTGTAAAGCAGGTTTGAATAATTTCAAGGAAAAATTGTTCCGGGGCCGGTATCGATCCCAGGGGTAGCTCAGTCGGTAGAGCATTCGTGCGCTAAGCGAAGGATCCGGGGATCGATACCCGGCCCCGGAACAATTTTTCTTTGAAATTATTCAAACCATACTATTTTATTAATTTTCTCTTAAGTAAAATCCTAATGTCAGTGAAGTTTATCAATTTTTAAAAACTGCCAGCACAGAAAATGGCAGCAGTGTCAACTCCTCTACTAGTGAGGTATTTTTATTAAGACATTTTTATGATGTAGGATTGGTCGTAAATTAAAAGAAATTTGAAGCCCTAAATTTGAAGAACGGATTTTTATACTATGGGTATCGGACACGTTTTCTTCTAAATTACTAAAGGAAAGGGCAGTTGGCATGGTTTACGACACACCAATTTTAACGGGTTTCAAAACTCGTCAAACCAATATTTTTAAACTTTACATAATCACATTATTGTGTTTTTATGATAATATATCAGCTTCTTCTTTTGTAATTTTTATTTACATTTTCGTTTTAATTATTTTACTACATTCCTTTTTTTTTTTTTTGTATTTTCCTTACGTTTCCACTCTTAACAATTCGCACTTATTGAGTTACTTATGTCATATTTCAATCTACAAATATGTATTTAATTTCTTGTATTGTGGTATTATTTTCATTTCGTATTATCTCAATTTTTTTTTTCGGTTTGTAATAATTATGTTAATATTTGTTATTTTCGCTTTTCGTTTAATATCAGTGCCTGATTATCTCATACTGTATATTTATGGCCTGGTGGAATGTAAAAGAATGCCTTTGGCCTCAATTCCATCAGAATGAATTAATGAATCAATGAACGATCGAATGAAAGAATAAATAAATAAATATGAAATAACTATCAGCACATTCTTTTTTGTGCGAAATCATTTTCAAATATTCTTCTGGATTAATACAGGACAAGGCAGTTGGTATGGTTTAAAACGAAGAATTTTAATGCGTCAAAAATCTGCGAAATCATGTCGAAATATTTCTAACTTAACTGAAATCGTTAATAAGCTTACTTTCAAAAACAGTATTAAATGTTTCATGACTATTCATTTTGATTAATTTGGGTGCCTGTGCATGTTTATTACATTAACACTATTATTACTATTTATTATTATTTCCGCCGAGTTAGCTCTGTGGTAGCGCGTCTGTCTCCGGACTATCCGGGACTAGCCGGACCAGGTTCGATTCCCGGCGGCATCAGAAACTTTTATGTAAAAATTCTACCTCAGAACTAGATGAGATGGCGATGCACAACTTCTAATCATTAAATTGTGCACCGATATGCATGGGTTAAATCCCAAATCCCTCCGCAGTGCATATGAAGAGAAGGCATATCGCTGGCTCAATATTGCAAGGTTCTATGTCTATATCAGAAATATTACTACATACACCCTTGTAACATTTAGCCAGCGATATGTCGCTATCGATAGTGATTCGTCCGTCGGATAGGGACGTTAAGCCTGGCCGCTGCCTTGGTGCTATTCGACAGAAATAGGCTACGTGCCGGCATCGGGTTTTCCCTTCTCCCTTCCTCACCCATTCCCTACGCTACCCTTACACCAACACTTACACATACACTCACCCTAGTACACGACATAACTCTTCACAGATACATATCATGCATAATGTGGCCCGTCGAAGTGATGTGCAACTTGAAAATGTGTAACAGTCCTGCCATCTATAAGCAGTATGCGGAACCCGAATCACGCAAGTGAAGTGAGTAGGCATTAGACGCACACACACATTATTATTATTATTATTATTATTATTATTATTACTAAAATACGTTTTAAGGCATGACACAAATCCGCGACTTATTATCGGTATTCATTAAGCCTGGTACTGTCCGAATGTGTAGTCGCTTTCAATTCCTGTAATGGAGTCGTTACTTTCGTGCAATGCTTATTATATTTCAACGGCGAAAGCCATTGGTAATAAATGTTTGGCCTGGTGGATAAACCTAACTGCATCCCAGTGATTAGGAGAGAAACATCACGCCTAATGTTCGATGTGATTACAAGTTGCTCCAGGCGAGTCATGCTATCATCAATGTGCTGTAATGTTTATTTATAGAAAAAACACGGGATGGTTCAACTACAAAGACGCCTCACGTTTTTGGTTTTATAAGGACAGAGACGGTGATGTCCAGACCTTATCTGAAAGCTAAGCTGTCAAGCGTAATTTTTCTTTAACATATCACATATCTGTGACACTATAAAGTGTAGATGATGATATAAGTGTAGATGAAAAGTATTGTGATGAAGAATATTGAGAGTTTCACGCAAAAATACTATTTCAGTACTGAAAGAAATGGCTTCTGAAATTCTATCCATCACCGTCTGCCAGTCCATATACTACAATTTCACTGAATTCTGATATATTTTTATTGCTATTAAGTATCTACGAGTCAATTAATTCGGAGTTGACATACTTGAAATAGAGAGTAGAATGAGACATTAAACAATTAATTAAGCATTTAACTATGATTAAACAGCACAATTAAAATCTTCCTTTGGCCAGGGCTACAGTTTCTTGAACGTTATTTTGTCAACAGTAATCTCACTAGAGGTTTTGGTTCATCTAGATAAAAATCAAAACTCGAGTGGAATTTAATTGACTGTTACACGATTAGAAGAAAGTATGTAAAGAAGAAGAAATAAAGTACTCTAATACAATAAAATATTAATTGACTTACTAAAATTAGATTTCACTAATGTTACCTTCACCAAAATGTTTGAACGGAGCCGCCATTTTGAATCAACTATCTATGAAGGAAACAAATTATGATCGCAAAGCATGTTTTGTAGTACCGTTAAGAATTTGCAGTTTGAAATGTTGGCAAAAAAATAAAGAAACAAATGTTTTTTTTTTTTTTTAAATCCAATGCCACCAGGTTGTCTTTTCGACGTTTCTGGTCTTCTCTCCTGGCCATGGCTTAGTTGTAACCCACTTCTGAGGTTGGGGCGCCTGAAAGGCGGAGTTACATTACCCCGATGTTGTGATAGGATGATCATGATAATGTGATGCCAGGAGAGGTCTTAAATCTAAACTTAACCTAAATTCCAGACCATGGACGAACACAGGAATAATCCCCTTTTGAGGAATCGAACCCGGGACCTCATGAACTATAGCCAGAAGCTCTGACCACTAGACCACGAGGCTGGTCAGAAACAAATGTTACGGTAGTGATAAAAAGAAACAAATGCTAGGGAAACGATAAAATTAAATAAATACTAGGGAAGGGATAAAATTGTACGATAAGCAGCCACGATTGGTTGAAGACGTCCTTTCGTACCGTTTTATTGGTCAAAAGTAGTATGACGTAGTAAAAGTGTAATAGTCATTTTAATATTGCAGAACTCAGCGATTACAAATGAAACGAGTGGTAGTATAGTCATTACAAGGAAACATAATGATGTCTTATTGCTGCGTTTCATAATAATTATTATCATTTACTTAAGTAGTTGGGATTTGCAAATTATTTAATTTTATTCGTTGAATAAATAATGTTATTAAATTCTGAAAAGAGATATCAGCAGATTAAGAGCAGATGAAATGAAATATCTGCGACGAACTGCAGGATACACACTTCTGGACCACAAGAGGAACGAGGATATACTGCAGGAACTCAACATGCAACCATTAGAAGAAAAAATTACAGAATACAGAAATAGATGGCTTGAACACATTTCCCGTATGGTAGTTGGCCGGACACCCCAAGAAATGCTAAAATACCACCCTCAAGGACGACGACGACCTGGACGTCCACAGAAACGTCTATTGGATCCTGTATAGCTGGAACCGAAACAGGCCAACTATGGCCTAATTTCGTACCTGAAATATGATGATGAATTTTGAACTCATGGTTTCATCTTATTAGCATAATTTCACTCGTGCAATTACTACGGATAAGCAGTATCGAATGTGGTTCAAAGAACATTTTGTTTCTTTGAAATC